>NW_022631173.1:964797-1030703 GCF_010015895.1 Lontra canadensis
AAAAAAAAAAAAAAAAAAAAAAAAAAAAGAAAAGAAAGAAAGAAAAAAGAAAAATCCCAAATATACAAGCTATCTTTACACCTCAAAGATCTGGAGAATCAATGAGAAGTTAAACCTAACCCAAGCATGAAAAGGGAAATAATTAAGATTAGAACAGAGATTGGTGAATTAGAAACCAGCAATATAGTAGAACACATTAATGAAACTAGCAGCTGGTTCTTTGAATGAATTAATAAGATGGATAAAACACTGGCCAGACTTATCCAGAGGAAAATAGAAAGGACTGAAATTAATAAAATTATGAATGAAAGGGGACAGATCATGACTAACACCAAGGAAATAAAAGCAATTATCAGAAGTTATTGGCAACAGCTATATGACAATAAATTAAGCAGTCTGGAATAAATGGATGCATTCCTGGAAACCTATAAACTACCACGACTGAAACGGGAAGAAATTGACAACCTCAGTAGACCAATAACCAGTTACGAGATTGAATCAGTGATCACAAACCTCCCAAAAAACAACAGTCCAGGGCCTGATGGATTCCCTGGGGAATTCTACCAAACATTCAAAGAAGAAATAATACCTATTCTCATGAAGCTGTTTCAAAAAACAGAAGGAAAACTTCCAGACTCTTTATATGAGGCCAGCATTACCTTGATCCCCAAATCAGGCAAAGACCACATCAAAAAGGAGAATTTCAGACCAATATCCCTGATGAATATGGATGCCAAAATTCCCAACAAGATCCTAGCTAACAGGATTCAACAGTACATTATAAAAGGGTTATCCACCACGACCAGGTGGAATTTATCCATGGGATGCAGGGGTGGTTCAACATTGGCAAATCGATCAATGTGATAGAACACATAAATAAGAGACGAGAACCACATGGTCCTCTCAATTGATACAGAAAAAGCATTTGACCAAATACAGCATCCTTCCCTGATTAAAACTCTTTAGAGTATAGGGACAGAGGGAACATTCCTCAATTTCATAAAAAACCATCTGTGAGAAGCCCATGGCGAATATCATTCCCAATGGGGAAAAGCTGAGAGCCTTCCCACTGAGATCAGGAACACAACAAGGATGCCCACTCTCAGCCACTGTTGTTCAACATCATACTGGAATTCCTATCACCAGCAATCAGACAACAAAAAGAAGTGAAAGGTATTGAGATTAGCAAAGAAGTCGTCAGACTCTCTGTCTTCACAGATGACATGACACTCTTTGTGGAAGAATCCAAAATCTCCACCCTCAAATTGCTAGAACTCATACAGCAATTCAGTAATGTGGCAGGAGGCAAAATCAGTGCACAGAAATCTGTTGCTTTCATATACACTAACAATGAAACTGTAGGAAGAGAAATTAGGGAATTGATTCTATTTACCATAGCACCAACCATAAGATACCTTGGGATAAACTTAACCAATGAGGTGAAGGATCGATACTTTAAAAACTAGAGAACACTTATGAAGGAAATTGAAGAAGACACAAAAAGATAGAAAAACATTCCATGCTCATGGATTGGAAGAATAAACATTGCTAAAATGTCTGTGCTGCGTGCACCCAAATCTTTATAGCAGCAATGTGCACAATAGCCAAACTCTGGAAAGAACCTTGATGTCCATCAACAGATGAGTGGATAAAGAAGATGTGGCATATATGTACAGTGGAATACTATGCAGCCATCACAAAACCCTGAAATCTTGCCATTTGCAAAGATGTGGATGGAACTACAGGGCATTATGCTAAGAGAAATAAGCCATTCAGAGAAAGACAATTATCATATGATCTCACTGAAATGAGGAACTTGAGAAACAAAAGAGAGGATCATAGGGGAAGGGAGCAAAGAAAGAAACAATATGAAACCAAAGAGGGAGACAAACCATAAGAGACTCTTAATCTTGGGGAACAAACTGAGGGTTGCTGGAGGAGAAGGGGGTGGCAGGGATGGGGTGGCTGGGTGATGGACATTGGGGAGGGTATGCTTTACGATGAGTGCTGTGAATTGTGTAAGACTGATGAATCACAGACCTGTGCCCCTTAAACAAATAATACATTATATGTTGATTAAAAAAAATAAATTTCACAAGAAACCTATGCTTCCCAGAGCAATCTATACTTTCAACGCCATCCCAGTCAAAATACCAATGGCGTTTTTCAATGTGCTGGAACAAACAATCCTAAAATTTCTTCGGAATCAGAAAAGACCTGAATCGCCAAGGAAATGTTGAAAAAGAAAAACAAAGCTGGGGGCATCATGTTGCCTAATTTCAAGCTTTATTACAAAGCTGTGATCACCAGGACAGCATGGTACTGGCACAAAAACAGACACATAGATCAATGGAACAGAACAGATATGGACCCCCAACTCTATGGTCAACTAATCTTCGACAAAGCAGGAAAAAAAGATCCAGTGGAAAAAAAGACAGTCTCTTCAATAAATGGTATTGGGAAAATTGGACAGCTATATACAGAAGAATGAAACTTGACTGTTCTCTTACACCGTACACAAAGATAAACTCTAAATGGATGAAAGACCTCCCTGTGAGACAAGAATCCATCAAAATGCTAGAGGAGAACATAGGCAGTAACCTCTTTGACATCATCAACAGGAATTTCTTTCAAGCCACGTTTCAGAAGGCAAGGGAAACAACAGTGAAAATGAACTTTTAAGATAAGAAGCTACACAGCAAAGGAAATAGTCAACAAAACAAAGAGGCAACCCACAGAATGGAGAAGATATTTGCAAATGACACTATAGGAAAAGGGCTGGTATCCAAGATCTATAAAGAACTTCTCAATCTCAACACTCAACTATCAAGTCAAAAAATGGACAGAAGACATGAAAGGACACTTCTCCAAAGAAGACATACAAATGGCTAACAGATACCTGAAAACATGTTCAACATCATTAGCCATCAGGGAAATTCACATCAAAGCCACACTGAGATACTACCCCATACCAGTTAGAATGGCAAATCTTGACAAGATAGGAAATAACAAAAGTTGGAGAGGTTCTGGAGAAAGGGGAACCCTCTTACACTGTTGGTGGGAATGCAAGTTGGTACAGCGAATTGTAAAACAGTATAGAGGTTTCTCAAAAAGTTAAAAATAGAGGTACCCTATGACCCAGCAAGTGCATTACTGAGTATGTACTTCAAAGATACAGATGTAGTGAAAAGAAGGGCCACTTCTGCACCCCAATGTTCAAAGCAGCAATGTCCACAATAGCCAAACTGTGGAAGGAGCTTAGATGCTCTACCAACATATGAATGGATAAAGAACATTTCATCCATATATATATGGAATATTATTGAGCCATTAGAAAAGGATGAATACCCACCATGTATATCAACATGGATGGAACTGTAGGAAATTATGTAGGAGATTATAGAATAGAAAACCCAGAAATGAACCCACCACTAGATGATCAATCAATCTGACAAAGCAGGAAGGAATATCCAATGGAAAAAGAAAGACCGTCTCTTGAAGAAATGTTGTTGGGGAAAAATGGACAGCAACATGCAAAAGAGTGAAACTGGACAACTTCCTTATACCAGACACTAAAATAAATTCAAAACAGATGAAAGATGCAAGCACGAGATAGGAGAGTATCAGAATCCTGAAGGAGAACACAGGAAATAATCTTGACATTGGCCATCGCAACTTCTTACTAGATATGTCTTCTGAGGCATGGGAAATAAAAGCAAAAATAAACTATTGGGATTTCATCAAAATAAAAACTTTTGCACAGCAAAGGAAACAATCAACAAAACTAAAGGCAACCTATAGAATGTGGTAGATCTATGTAAATGACATATCTGTTAAGGTATTAGTATTCAAAATCTTTACAGACTGGTAAATCTCAACTCCCCACAACAATCAGTCCACATCATAAATGAGAAGATAATAACAGAACTTTTTCCAAATAAGACATATAGATGGCTAACAGACACATGAAAAAATGCTCAATATCACTTATCATCAGGGAAATACAAAGCAAAACTACAATGAAATATCACCGCACACCCGTCAGAATGGGTAAAATTAACAACATGGAAACAACAGGTGTTGGTGAGGGTTTCTTATACTGGTGGGAATGTGAACCAAGTAGCCTCTCTGGAAAACAGTATGGAAGTTCCTCAGAAAGTTACCTAAGATCCAGCTTTTGCACTTCTAGGTGTTTACCCAAAGAATACAAAAATACTGATTTGAAGGGATACATGCCCCCCAGTATTTATGGCAGCATTATCAACAATAGCCAAATTATGGAAAAAGCCCAAATCTCCATTGACTGATAAATGGATAAAGACAATGTTGTGTGTGTGTGTGTGTGTGTGCACATGCATCGCATTTATAAGTGTGTGCATGTACACACAGCAACAGAATATTACTCAGCCATAAAAAGAATGAAATCTTGCCATTTGAAATGTTGTGAATGAAGCTAGAGACTATTATGCTATCTGAAATAAATCAGTAAGAGAAAGATAAATACCATATGATTTCACTCATTTGTGGAATTTAAGAAATAAAACAAATGAACATGGCGGGGGAAATGGAGGGAAAGCAGAAAACAGACTCTTAACTACAAAGAAAAAATTGGTTACTGGGGTGGAGGTGGGCAGGGGGATTGTTTAAACAGGTGAAGGGTATTAAGGAGGGCACTTGTAAAGAGCAACTGGTGTTTTATATAAATGATGAATCACTAAATTCTATACCTGAAACTAGTATTACACTGTAATATTAACTAACTATAATTTAAATAAAAACATGAAAAATAATAAAGAAAATATTAACAAAATAAAAGGTCTAGCATGAACCTATTATGATCCCTTCTCTCACAAAATGAATCAAAACCAAATTCAGATTTTCAATTCAACTTTCCCAGCTCCCCAGCCCATGCCTGCCATTTTTCCTCTAAACAAAACTGGGCCCTGTGGAGTATAAAGATATAGATATATAGATATCTATATCTATATATCTATATACATATCTATATCTATGTATGTATTTTTTTTTTAACTCAGTTTGGCATTTCTTCAGACTGATGAGACAGAAGGAAAAAATAATTACCTGGTAACAGCCTATCTACCTACATCTGCAAACTACTATTTTCCAAAAAAATAACTAAATCACCATTAAATAGTACAATTAAAGCCTTTGAAAGACAGTGAGGTGTCAGTGTGAGATTTGATTAATCAAAACTTGATACAATGAAAATATGTCAAGCAATAACAAAACAAGATGTCAAAGTCACAACGAAAGTGCAGCACGTGCAGTTAATATTATGATCTTCCTTACTCCATACTGATTTTGTTTATGACATTTATAATGAGCTTTTGACATTTGAGTGATAGCTACACCAAGATAAGAAATTAGAACACCTGGGTATTAGCCTGCCTTAAGCAAGAGGCACTGCTGAAACTAGAATTAAAAATTATTGACAATTAAAATGCTTTTAAAAGTCTCAGAGATTTGAAGTTTCATTTCTGAGGTGTGGAAAATAGAAGTCCCTATGGATCATCTAATCCACTGATTTTCATTCTGTTTTCCATCAAAGGGACAGGACATTCTCAGGAAGGCCATTCCTAGCAGGAGCCCAGCTGAGAAAACTACTCATGAAAGGAAATTACGTTGTTGGTATCTTTCAATAGCCACTAGGAAGAATCATTTAAAAAGGAAATTTTAAATTTAAGTTAGCAGGAAATAGTACTAAGCCCACCCCAATGGAGTCCACATCTTACCTCAAACAAAACGCCCTGATAGCACATCTTAGTTGCTTTACCCAAGAAATGGACCAGCCTGTAGATTACTATAGCGAGATTTTTAACATTACAACTGTACCTATTACAACTGTACCTATTTGATATAGTATATATCAAACACTACACATGAAAGAAATAATATTTGAAAATCGTCCTCCAGGGAGTGTATACCTTCCAGTTCAGAATTACTCATTTCAATGAACCACTTAATTTCACAGATTAAAAACTGAGATTTATACAAAGTCCTATTTCATATTAGCGGCAGATGTAACTAAGGACCCAAGTTTCCTGAATGCAAGTTAGCTCTGAGAACTGCCACTAATGATAAACCCTACACAGCTCTACTATTGGCTGGTTTACAAAAAAGCATTTCTATCTTGGTTATCTCATTTGATGCACATAATCCTGAAGGGTATTCATACTAAGGATGATTATTAGTATTTTGTAGATGAGAAAGCAAAGATCCAGAAAGGTAAAATGACATACCCTAGGTCACATGGACACTTTGGGATTGGTAGATCTGAACTGCAGTATTTTTGTCCTATTGTTGTTCATTCATTGTTGTTACCAAACCATTCCAGTAATTAATCTGGACTTAATAATTTTCTATTAAGTCGTACTATTTTCATTCTCAAGACACCAAGTGGTCTCAATCTAGGTTCCATTCTATATTCATCACCTTTTAGAGGATGATCAGGTATTACAGCTTGAGGTAACTTCATGAAAACATACACAGTCTGAAATTTGTCCAGATCTTCAATTTAGTCTATAACATAGCCTAAATACAACCCAGGTATTGATCTGAGGTACCACCATCTGGCACTGAAAAAACCTCCATCTAGGGAAGGTCACTTAGAGACCTGTTTATTCATAACCAATAATAATCTCAAGTCTCAAAATCGTCAAAATTTTATCCCTTCTTTACTGACATTGCCATGTAATATACACAACTCTCTTCTAAATATGGGAACACACATAATGGCTTTGTATTGCTGGTTGGTTTTTGTTCAGTTATTATTTTAACTGACCACCATTAAGACTCCCCCGAAATTTTTTAAATATTTAATTTATTAATAGCTTAATATTAAGCACATATGATATGTTAAACACAGAGATGAGCATTTGTATACACTATTACATTTATGATATCCTCACAACAATCCTATATATTTAGGCATTATTAGTCACATTTTTGGATATGGAATCTAAGTAATGTAGATATTATAATAAAGCTGAAATTTTATTTCAGATCTAGCTAACTATAGTACCTGTGCTCTTTCCACTATGTAACTCTGCCTCCTAATAATGATAACTACAAAATATGCCTATGCCCAGAGATTAATAAAATCATGAAGAATGCATGGTATATTGATAACCATAGTTGTTCTTGCAGCTGTGTCTTTTAGTATTCCATCTGCCTAGAATATCCTTTCTTTCTTTGTTTAGAGAACACCTACTATTTATCCTTTCAGACCAAGCTCAACTATAAGACTTCAGAAGCAATTTCTTGTTACCTCTCAAAAGAGGCCATTGACCCCTTCTCTATGCTCAAAATATAATCACATTGCAACTGATCTGAATTCCTTAAGGAGAAAGTCCACATCTTTTTAAGTCTATACTATGCAGGGTAAACTACCAGGACTTCAGTAAAATCTGTGGAGCACTTAAATTAAAAAGTGGTGTTTTGGGGCACCTGGTGGCTCAGTGGGTTAAGACCTCTGTCTTCGGCTCAGGTCATGGTCCCAGAGTCCTGGGATCAAGCCCTACATTGGCCTCTCTGCTCAGTGGGGAGCCTGCTTCCTCCTCTCACTCTCTGCCTGCCTCTCTGCCTACTTGTGATCTCTGTCTGTCATAAATAAATAAAATCTTTAAAAAAAAGTGGTGTTTTATATAATATAGAAAAGGGAAGGATATCCAGAACTTTTCTCTGTCATATAAAAAACCCAGGGTCTTCAGATGATCTATTTTCATGCATTCACTTATTAAAAAAATATGTACTATCTACCATGTGACATACACTTTTCTAGACACCAATGTTCAGTGATGAATAAAGCAGAAAAAAGTTCCAACTTTCATGAGCTTGCGTTCTAAAAGGAAGAGACAAAACAAACACGCAAAATATAAAATATTTTGTATCATATAAATGTGAAGAAATAGGACAGAAGATGAGGATACTTAGAAGAACTGGAGTTTTAAATAATATGTTTAGTTAGGTGTCACTAAGAAAACAACATTTGAGAAAATACCTAAAGGAGATGAGAAAATACCATCAGGATATACGGAGAAAATATTTCCAGTAAGAGGAAACAAATAGAAAGATTCTGAGGTAGAATCCTACTTAGGGGACATATTGTTGTGAGGGTGTTCCAGGAACATCAGAGAAGCCAATGTACCTGCACTAGAGTGAACTGCTAGGGGAGAAACAGGATATGAGGTCAGAAAGTTAACAGAGCTCTGTCTGTAGGGATTTGTAGGCAGCTGTAAGGACTTAAATTTTACTCAGCATGAGACAGGAAACCACTGGAGGATTCTGAAGAAAGAAGTGACACAGTATATTGAGAAGAGCTGAAAAAAGTGCTACAGCAGAAATGGGAAGACCAGTTAGGAGGCTACTTCAATAACTTAGCCAAGAGAATTTTCCAGTGACTTGGACCAGGATAACAGCAGTAGAAGTGACAAGAAGTAATTAGATGTGAATATATTTTGACAATTCAACAGACAAAATTTATTGCTGGATTTAGGTATGGTGTATAAGATAGAGAAAGGAATCCAGGATGCGGAGATGACTCCAGGATTAGGGCATGAACAATTCAAAGAACCGAGTTAACATTAACTGAGAGTGGAGTATCATGAACTCAATTTTAATCACTTTAAGTTTTAAATGCTTACCGTAATCTAAATGGAAATATCAGGTTAGGTAAACAAGTCTGGAGCTCAGAGACAAAGCTGGAGTAGAAGATACAAATTTGAGAGACTTTTAGAATGAAGAGAGTGATGTATTTAAAGTCCTGTATTTTAATGAAATCACCTGATCAGTCCTCCACTACAAAAAAGTGAGAACCTGCACTATGTAGAAAACCACAGATTCCAACTGGCGAAGACCTTAGGAGATGGGAGTAGATTCCCACAAGAATCCATTTTAAAATATTTTTTGGAGGACACTCAGATTGAGATTTATAGTTCATTCATTTTAATAAGTCCTAATTTTACTAATAAAGAAACAGATTGTCTACTAGGATTTTAAAACTTTAAGCAAATTTAGAGGTTCTATTGTATAATTCTTTCACTTTCACATATCCCAATGAGGCAAACTGACTTGCCCAAGATCCAAAGTGAGCTAATGACTGAACTGGGGCTAGAACCTAGTATGAGACTTCTACTTCCCAGTCCACTCCACACCCTAAGCATTCTTGTGTGCCTGTTTCCATTATTTGTTCTGAGTAGTATTAAAAGGCACCATTGATTTCCTAAGTTTAAGATGATGTAGAACATGTACTCCTTTCAAATTTTCACCTCCTTGTTGAGGAATCCTGCCTCAATCATTGAAGACTACAACTATCTATCAATTGTAGGAATTGAATTTATTACTCTACTTAACAAAATGAATTTAGTTAGGATAAAGAATGAATGATCTTAAAGTAATCATTCTATAATCTCCTTTGGTAAAAGGGCTGGGGTTAAATAAAAGGTATAAATTAGAACTTGAGTTGAAATGATACCTGCCAATGTGTCCATAGATATTGAAACATCCTAAAATCTCTGGATTGTTTGTTTGCTGTTATTCGTTTTACTTCTAATTTTGACATAGTTATAGATTCTCAGAAAGTTGCAAAGATAATAGTCTGTAAACTCTTTACTCAGTTTCTCCCAACATCTGTATCTTACATAAGTATAATAATATCAAAATCACAAGATTGACATTGGTACTGTGTGTGTATAGTCCTATGTCCTTTTGTAACGTTCATATATTAATGTAACCACCATGGCAAACAGGATACAGAACAATTCCATCATCACAAGTATTTCTTTCATGCTACCCTAACCCCCAGCAATCATTAAGCTGTCTTCTATATCAATAGCTTTGTCTTTCAGAAATATAAGTGGAACCATACAGTGCATAAATTTTTGAGATTGTGGGGCTTTTTTCCATCCTCTGTAATGCCCTTGAGATCCATCCAAGTTGTGGCATGTATCAGTAGTATACATTCCTTTTAACTGCAGAGTAATATTCTATATTATAGGTGTAACACAGTTCATTTTCCCATTAACCTATTAAGAGAGATTTTGGTTGTTTCCAGTTTGAACTATTATAAATAAAACTATTATAAATAAAGTGCTATAAACATTCATGTAGTTATTTTTGAGTGAACATAAAATTTTCATTTGCTGACAGACATTCCAGGAAAGCAACTGCTGGGTCTTATGATATTTGCATTTTCAGTTTCTTAAGAAATTGCCAACCTGTTTTCCAAAATGACTATCCAGTTTTTCCATATCCTACTGTGTTTTACTCTAGCTGTTCTACTAGATATGTGGGGACAATTCATTGTGGTCTGCATTTGCATTTCCCTGATGGCTAGTAATGTTGAACATTTTTGTGTGCTTATTTTCATATGTATATTTTCATATGTATATTCTCTTGTGAAATGTGTCTTCAGATTTTTTGCCTCTTTTCTAAATGAATTGTTTGTTTTTACTATTCAATTTTAAAAGGTATTTAAACATTGTAGATATGGCCTGTGATACTTAACATTAAATGTCAACTTGGCCGGGTCATGGTACCCAGATATTTGGTCAAAATTGTTCCAGATACTTCTATGAAAGTATTTTTTGGATCACATTAACACTCAAATAGGTAAATTTTGAGTAATGTAGCCTCTATAATGTGGGGAGCCACATCCAGTCAGTTGAAGGCCTTAATGAAACAGAGTAGCCTCCCCTGAGAAACAAATTCTGCCAGCAAACTGCTTTTGGACTTAAACAGTAATTCTTCCCTGGGTCTCCAACCTAATGGCCCATTTTTCAGCAAGCTTCTACAATCATGTGAGCCAATTCCTTAAAATAAATACCTTTCTCTCTCTCTGTATATATATACACACACTTATATACTATTCTCTCTCTCACCCTTTCTCTCTCTCTCTCTAGATACATACCACATACACACACTCTATTCATTCTGTTACTGTGGAGAACCCAGACTAAAATGGGGCCCTTCTGTCAGATACATGTTTTGCAAATATTTTTCACAACTTGTAAATTTCCCTTTCATCATCTTACAAAGATCACTGGCATTGTAAAACTTATCAATTTTCTCAAAGTCCAATTTTAATTTTCTTTTATAGGTTGCTCTTTTGATGTCATATCTCCTAACTCTTCATCAAGTCCTAAATCTCTAAAATCTTCTCCTATGGTGTTTTCTAAATTTTTACACATTTACATCTTACAATTAAAACTAGATTCATAATTTTGTATAAGATATGAGGATTATGTCAAGGTTCTTTTTTGTCTATAAATATTCAAATGCTCTAGAACTATCTGTTGAAAAGGCCTAATATCAAAGTACATATTAGTCAGTGTTCTCCAGAGAATAAGAACAAAACAGGATACATGAAGATTTATATATGTATTTCAATATATAATATACAACATGTAGAATTTTAATATATATTTCAATATTCCAATGTATTTGTATTTATAGAGGGGAACACAGACAAAAAAACAGAGACAAATTTTAAGAAATTGACTCACATGATTAAAAATGTCTGGCAAGTCTGAAATTTGCAAGGCAGGCTGTCAGGCTAGCAATTTTGGCAAGAGTTAATAGAATATTGCAGTCTTCAATCCAAATGCAGTCTGGAGACCCTTAGGAAAGTCTCTGTTAAGAAATCTGCTGATTGGGCGCCTGAGTGACTCAGTAGGTTAAGCCTCTGCCTTCAGCTTGGGTCATGATCCCAGGGTCCTGGGATCGAGATCCATATTGGGCTCTCTGCTCAGCAGGGATCCTGCTTTCCCCCCTCTCTCTGCCTGCCTCTCTACTTGTGATCTCTGTTTGTCAATTAAGTGTAAGGGTCTACTTAACCAGAGCAACTCCATCTCGGTTAAACAGCCATTTTGTTGTATGTCCAATAAACTTAAATTGAGCCCCCCCCCCCCCCCCCCCCCCGCACCCCACTCAGAAGCAAGTCCAGGAAACCAGTAAAATATGGTCGGCCAATTCCATATAACAGAGCCCAGAATACAAGGACGAGTCAGGCTAGGTCAGCCCGTTCCTGCTAACAGAGCCCAGAATACAAGGATGAGTCAGGCCAGGTGGAGACATCCAATCAGTAAAAAGCACACATACTCTCCCTAGCCACCAAAGAATGTAAACCCTGCCTTTTGGCACCAAACTTGGGTGCCAATTCTGACCAGAGTGACCAGCTAGTTCAAACAGCTACTATAGGGTAAATTGTAATTCATTTGGCCAACTGCGTGTGGCCCAACATGACTATGCAACTTTCTGTGTATGTTACAATCTCATTGGCCACCTGCGTGTGGTCAGGCTTAACCACATTGCCTTTGCTCTATAAAAGTTAGTCTGTGAGGCTGGGAGGGGTCGCTCTCTTTAGAGGTGGCCCTGATGGGTCATTTGATTCCTGAGCCTCTAAGATTGGGAGTGGTTGCTCTCTTTGGAGGCAGCCCTGGCCACGTGGCCAGTCAGCCTGACTTCTAATGCTTGGCATAGAATAAAGCTTTGCATAACTTTCACTTTGTCTCAGTCTCGTTCCTTTGATAACAGACCCCAACAACAAGGAAATAAAATCTTAAAAAAAAAAAAAAAATCTGCTGATAACCTTTATGTGGTTTCCCTTGTACATAACAAGTTGCTTTTCTCTTCTGCTTTTAAGATTCTCTCTCTCTTTTTTAATTGTTATGATCAATGAGTCAACACATAGTACCCCATTAGTTTTCGACGTAGTATTCAATGGTTCATCAGTTGCATACAACATCCAGTTTAACACTTTAATGATAATGTGTCTTGGTTTGGATCTCTTTGGGTTCATTTTATTTTGAGTTCTCTGGGCTTTCTGAACCTGGATGTATAGTTCTATCCCCAGGTAATGAAAGTGTTCACTATTTTGTCAAATAAGTTTTGGGCCCTTTATTTCCCTTTTCTCCAGAGACCAATATAATGTGAATGTGATTCTACCTGATACTGTCCTAAACGTCTCTTAACTTGTCTTCATTTTTTAAATTATTTTTCTCTTTTTCCTTTGTTGAGTATGTTCTGATGCTTTGTCTTCCAGCTCATTGATAGAATCTTTTGTCTACTATTGAATCCCTCTAGTGTGGTTTTGAGTTCAGTTATTGTATTCCTCAGCTCTGTGACTTTGGTTTGGTATTTTCTTACATTTTCTATCTCTCTGTTGAAGTTCTCACTGTGTTCTTCCAACAGTACCCCCAAATTCAGTGAGCATCTTTATGACCATTACTTTGAATTCCTTTTCAGGTTGATTAGTAATCACCATAATATTAAAATCTTTTTCTGAGTTTTCTTTCTTGTTCTCTCATATGGAACATATTTTTTCTGTTCATTCATTTTGCTTGACTTGCTGTTTTTGTTTCTATGTACAAAAACAGTTGCCTCTTTCATTTTTGAAGGAGTGGACTTGCATAGGGAATGAAACTTCTTATTTACCCATACCCTAGATCTTCATGTCTCTTAAGACTTTTTGATTGTCTAAACAACCTCATTTATTCTGCTATGTCCCCATTGTTTAGGGTGTGTCTATCAGTGTTCAAAGGGGAGGAATCTTATTTTGCAACCAGTTTCAGGCTGACTGGAAGACAGATTCTAGGCAATATCTGTTAAAGTATGCAAATACAGCACCTTCCAGCTGCAATCATAAAACCCTCCTGGCATCCAGATCAAGAGATCTGGAAGTATCCCCTGGGTAATACTTGCAAAAATTAGGGTTCCAGACAATTACATAAGTTCTTTTCTGAGAGGTCTTGTCAAGCTGTAACAAGACCAAGGAGCTGAGCAAGGATGGCGTCTCCCTGTTTACATTCTTTGGGAGCACCTCTTTAGCTTCTAAATGTGTGGGATACCTGAAACTTGTCCCTCCACTTGAATCATCAAGCTAAGTAAATAGGCCTTTTTCACAGGAAGATTGGTGGTGTTTTTCACACTGCTGTCTGTGCAATGCCCTGGGGGATGGCATACTGCCAAGAACTGTCTTTCCAATTACTGCATTCTCATGGAGCTCAGGAATGCCAGCTCCCTTGGCCACCAGGCTCACAAGATCAAAGGGTATTCCCTGGGTTGATTTTGCATGCTCATTGGCATTAGCTAGGCAGCTCAAGAGTGCAGGGATGCAGGCATGCTCAGAAAGGCAGTACGAAAATGTCTAAACTATGTGCAACTGCAGGCTTCATGAATCAAACAGGAGAGTACATTGTCTGTGCACTCATAACAGTTTTAGGTTGGGAGCTAGAAAATGACAACCATTCACACTAACCAGCCCCAGTAAAGGAGCAGTAAAAGAGTGGGAAAGAATTCTAACTGCCCTCACTCACCAATTAAACCTAGGGATGAAAATGCCATGTCCATTTGTGTTCACTTGCCACAGCCAGCCTTCAGGTGAGTAAGACATCCACTTCTGCTGTCTGGCTTCAGCAAGTCAAAGGATTACTGCCACGGACCACTTACCCCTGCTTGTCTTAGCCTGTTGGTAGGAGGGTTCCACATCCATCCTCACCAAAGAATGGATAGCAAGGTAGGTAGAGGATGCAAAAATGGTGTCTGCCATAGGTCCCATCTCTGGGGAGAGTTTCAACTGTCCCCTGCCCATCCAGTATGCTTTTAGATTAGCAGATGAATCTCTCTCACATATAGTCTAACCACTGTTCAAACTGCTATTTCTGTACTGGGTGTCAGGAAAAGTAAGATCACACATGAGCCCTTTAAAAGAGGAATCTCAGGGGTTTTGTTTTTTTTTGTTTTTTTTTTACTTTGTTTTGTTTTGGGGGTATTTATTTGAGAGAGAGAGTGAGAGAAAGAGCAAGAGCAGGGAGAGGAGGAGAGGGGGAGAGGCAGAGGGGAAAGAGAAAAGGAGAAAATCTAAAGCAGACTCTGTACAAGTGTGGAGCCCTGACGTGGGACTCAATCTCACAACACTGAGATTATAACCTGAGCCTTGGAACCAGAAGTCAGACACTCAACCAACTGAACCATCCAGGCACTCCTGGAAATCTGTTTTTTTTTTTTTTTTTTATAACACTTTGATGTCTTGAATGTCAGTCTCATTGATTTCCAGAGACACAAGATCTGGAGGTTTTTCTCTCTGTTGCACATCCCAGGAGATGGAATATTTGATCTGGGGCATCAACCCCTTGGTCCTCCAGAAGAAGTGCCAAACTAGTGAGATTTCCTCCCCATTATGTGTTCCATGCTGGGGAAAGGGTTTTTGGGAAGAGCATGTCTCTGCTCCATCTATCCATCTGGAGGTAGTCAATCCTTTCTCAAAGTCTCTCTAATTCTTGATTTTTGAATACTAAACCAGCCTTGCATAGTGAAATAAACCATTTGGTCAAAGTATATAATTCTTTCCATATATTACTGAATTATCATTGCTGATACTTAATAATTTTTGTATCAATATCATAGATGGGCATCAGTCCACAATTTTGCTTTGCATTGCTTTTTTCTCTCTTTTATTCATTTTTAATCTCAGATTAACACTGACCTTAGGAAATTACTTGGAAAGTGTTTTTCCTCTTATATTTTCGGGAAGTGATAGTGGAGAATTGTTAATTCTTTAAACATTTGGAAAAATTCTTCAGTGAAATCTTTAGGGCCTGGAGGATTCACTTAAGGGATTTTTTTTCCCAATTAAAGTTTAATTTTTGTGGGTGAGGGGGGTCAAGATGGCAAGAAGTAGCAGGCTGAGACTACTTCAGGTGGTGGGAGATCAGCTAGATAGCTTATCTAAAGATTGCAAACACCTACAAATCCAATGGGAGATCGAAGAGAAGAAGAACAGCAATTCTAGAAACAGAAAATCAACCACTTTCTGAAAGGTAGGACTGGCGGAGAAGTGAATCCAAAGCGAAGGGAAGATAGACCGCGGGGGGAGGGGCCGGCTCCTGGCAAGGGGCGGAGCAGCGGAGCACAAAATCAGGACTTTTAAAAGTCTGTTCCGCTGAGGGACATCGCTCCAGAGGCTTAACTGGGGTGAAGCCCATGCGGGGTCAGCGTGGCCTCAGGTCCCGCAGGGTCATAGAAGGATCGGGGGTGTCTGAGTGTCGCAGAGTTTACAGGTATTAGAATGGGAAAGCCTGCTACAGAGACAGCCAAGGAGTGAGCTCTCAGCTCGGGCTTACCTTGAACCGGTCGCAGGCTCGGTCAGCTCGGAGCGCGGCTGGAGGCCAGGGTTACGCGAGTAATTGGGCACTGTTCTCTGAGGGCACGCTGAGGAGTGGGGCCCCGGGCTCTCGGCTCCTCTGAGCCGGAGACTGGGAGGCCGCCATCTTCATTCCTGTTTTCCGGAACTCTATGGAAAGCGCTCAGGGAACAAAAGCTCCCAAAAGCAAACCCGAGCGGATTACTAAGACGGGCCCCTGGTAAGAGCGGTACAACTCCACCTGGGGCAAAGACACTTGAGAATCACTACAACAGGCCCCTCCCCCAGAAGATCAACAAGAAATCCAGCCAGGACCAAGTTCATCTACCAAGGAGTGAAGTTTCAATACCAAGGAGAACAGCTGAATTCCAGAGGTGGAGAAAGCAAAGCACGGAACTCATGGCTTTCTCCCAATGATTCTTTAGACTTGCAGTTAATTTAATTTTTTTTCTTTTCCAATTTTTTTTCTCTTCCTCTACTAATTTTTTTTAACTTTTACCCTTTTCTTTTTTAACGTTTTTTAACTAGTTTATCTAATATATATATATATTTTTTTCTTTTTATATTTTTTCTTTATTCGTTTTCTTCTTTGGTTTCATTTTTCTTTCTTTCTTTCTTTCTGAACCTTTTTTTATCCCCTTTCTCCCCCTTAATGATTTGGGATCTCTTCTGATTTGGTTAAAGCATATTTTCCTGGGGTTGTTGAAACCCTTTTAGTATTTTATTTTCTCCTTCATATACTCTTATCTGGACAAAATGACAAGGTGGAAAAATTCACCACAAAAAAAAAAAAAAAAAGAACAAGAGGGGGTACCAAAGGCTAGGGACCTAATCAATACAGACGTTGGTAATATGTCAGATCTAGAGTTTAGAATGACGATTCTCAAGGTTCTAGCTGGGCTCGAAAATGGCATGGAAGATATTAGAGAAACCCTCTCAGGAGATATAAAAGCCCTTTCTGGAGAAATAAAAGAACAAAAATCTAACCAAGTTGAAATAAAAAAGCTATTAATGAGGTGCAATAAAAATGGAGGCTCTCACTGCTAGGATAAATGAGGCAGAAGAAAGAATTAGCGATATAGAAGACCAAATGACAGAGAATAAAGAAGCTGAGCAAAAGAGGGACAAACAGCTACTGGACCATGAGGGGAGAATTCGAGAGATAAGTGACACTATAAGACGAAACAACATTAGAATAATTGGGATTCCAGAAGAAGAAGAAAGAGGGGAGCATAAGGTATATTGGAGAGAATTATTGGAGAGAATTTCCCCAATATGGCAAAGGGAACAAGCCTCAAAATCCAGGAGGCTCAGAGAACCCCCCTCAAAAGCAATAAGAATAGGTCCACACCCCGTCACCTAATAGGAAAATTTACAAGTCTTAGTGACAAAGAGAAAATCCTGAAAGCAGCCCGGGAAAAGAAGTCTGTAACATACAATGGTAAAAATACTAGATTGGCAGCAGACTTATCCACAGAGACCTGGCAGGCCAGAAAGAGCTGGCATGATATATTCAGAGCACTAAACAAGAAAAACATGCAGCCAAGAATACTCTATCCAGCTAGGCTATCATTGAAAATAGAAGGAAAGATTAAAAGCTTCCAGGACAAACAAAAACTGAAAGAATTTGCAAACACCAAACCAGCTCTACAGGAAATATTGAAAGGGGTCCTCTAAGCAAAGAGAGACCCTAAAAGAAGTAGATCAGAAAGGAACAGAGACAATATACAATAACAGTCAACTTACAGGCAATACAATGGCACTAAATTCATATCTCTCAATAGTTACCCTGAATGTTAATGGGCTAAATGCCCCAATCAAAAGACACAGGGTATCAGAATGGATAAAAAAACAAAACCCATCTATAGGTTGCCTACAAGAAACTCATTTTAAACCCGAAGACACCTCCAGATTTAAGGTGAGGGGGTGGAAAAGAATTTACCATGCTAATGGACATCAGAAGAAAGCAGGAGTGGCAATCCTTATATCAGATCAGTTAGATTTTAAGCCAAAGACTATAATAAGAGATGAGGAAGGACACTATATCATACTCAAAGGATCTGTCCAACAAGAAGATCTAACAATTGTAAATATCTATGCCCCTAACGTGGGAGCGGCCAACTATATAAACCAATTAATAACAAAATCAAAGAAACACATCAACAATAATACAATAATAGTAGGGGACTTTAACACTCCCCTCACTGAAATGGACAGATCATCCAAGCAAAAGATCAACAAGGAAATAAAGGCCTTAAATGACACACTGGACCAGATGGACATCACAGATATATTCAGAACATTTCATCCCAAAGCAACAGAATACACATTCTTCTCTAGTGCCCATGGAACATTCTCCAGAATAGATCACATCCACGGTCCTAAATCAGGTCTCAACCAGTATCAAAAGATTGGGATCATTCCCTGCATATTTTCAGACCACAGTGCTCTGAAGCTAGAACTCCAATTTGAAAAGAACCCAAATACTTGGAGACTAAACAGCATCTTTCTAAAGAATGAATGGGTCAACCAGGAAATTAAAGAAGAATTGAAAAAATTCATGGAAACAAATGATAATGAAAACACAACGGTTCAAAATCTGTGGGACACAGCAAAGGCAGTCCTGAGAGGAAAATATATAGCGGTACAAACCTTTCTTAAGAAACAAGAAAGGTCTCAGGTACACCATCCAACCCTACACCTAAAGGAGCTGGAGAAAGAACAAGAAAGAAACCCCAAACCCAGCAGGAGAAGAGAAATCATAAATATCAGAGCAGAAATCAATGAAATAGAAACAATAACAACAAAAAAAAACACAATAGAACAAATCAATGAAACTAGGAGCTGGTTCTTTGAAAGAATTAATAAGATTGATAAACCCCTGGCCAGACTTATCAAAAAGAAAAGAGAAAGGACCCAAATAAATAAAATCATGAATGAAAGAGGAGAGATCACAACTAACACCAAAGAAATACAGACAATTATAAGAACATGCTATGAGCAGCTCTACGCCAACAAATCTGACAATGTGGAAGAAATGGATGCATTCCTAGAGACATATAAACTACCACAACTGAACCGGGAAGAAAGAGAAAACCTGAACAGAACCATAACCAGTAAGGAGATTGAAACAGTCATCAAAAATCTCCAAACAAAAGCCCAGGGCCAGATGGCTTCCTGGGGAATTCTACCAAACATTTAAAGAAGAATTAATTCCTATTCTCCTGAAACTGTTCCAAAAAATGGAAATGGAAGGAAAACTTCCAAACTCATTTTATGAGGCCAGCATCACCTTGATCCCAAAACCAGACAAGGATCCCATCAAAAAAGAGAACTACAGACCAATATCCTTGATGAACACAGAGGCAAAAATTCTCACCAAAATACTAGCCAATAGGATTCAACAGTACATTAAAAGGATTATTCACCACTACCAAGTGGGATTTATTCCAGGGCTGCAAGGCTGATTCAACATCCACAAATCAATCAATGTGATACAGCACATTACTAAAAGAAAGAACAAGAACCATATGATACTCTCAATAGATGCTGAAAAAGCATTTGATAAAGTACAGCATCCGTTCCTGATCAAAACTCTTCAAAGAGTAGGGATAGAGGGCACATACCTCAATATTATCAAAGCCATCTATGAAAAACCCACTGCAAATATCATTCTCAATGGAGAAAAACTGAAAGCTTTCCTGGTAAGGTCAGGAACACGGCAGGGATGTCCGTTATCACCACTGCTATTCAACATAGTACTAGAAGTCCTAGCCTCAGCAATCAGACAACAAAAGGAAATTAAAGGCATCCAAATCGGCAAAGAAGAAGTCAAACTATCACTCTTTGCAGATGATATGATACTATATGTGGAAAACCCAAAAGACTCCACTCCAAAACTGCTAGAACTGGTACAGGAATTCAGCAAAGTGTCAGGATATAAAATCAATGCACAGAAATCAGTTGCATTTCTCTACACCAACAACAAGACAGAAGAAAGAGAAATTAAGGAGTCAATCCCATTCACAATTGCACCCAAAACTATAAGATACCTAGGAATAAACCTAACCAAAGAGGCTAAGAATCTATACACAGAAAACTATAAAGTACTCATGAAAGAAATTGAGGAAGACACAAAGAAATGGAAAAATGTTCCATGCTCCTGGATTGGAAGAATAAATATTGTGAAAATGTCTATGCTACCTAAAGCAATCTACACATTTAATGCAATTCCTATCAAAGTACCATCCATTTTTTTTCAAAGATATGGAACAAATAATCCTAAAATTTATCTGGAACCAGAAAAGACCTTGAATAGCCAAAGGAATATTGAAAAAGAAAGCCAAAGTCTGTGGCATCACAATCCCGGACTTCAAGATCTATTACAAAGCTGTCTTCATCAAGACAGCATGGTACTGGCACAAAAACAGACACATAGATCAATGGAACAGAATAGAGAGCCCAGAAATAGACCCTCAACTCTATGGTCAACTAATCTTCGACAAAGCAGGAAAGAATGTCCAATGGAAAAAAGACAACCTCTTCAATAAATGATGTTGGGAAAATTGGACAGCCACATGCAGAAAAATGAAATTGGATCATTTCCTTACACCACACACGAAAATAGACTCAAAATGGTTGAAGGACCTCAATGTGAGAAAGGAATCCATCAAAATCCTTGAGGAGAACACAGGCAGCAACCTGTTCGACCTCAGCCACAGCAACATCTTCCTAGGAACATCACCAAAGGCAAGGGAAGCAAGGGCAAAAACGAACTATTGGGATTTTATCAAGATCAAAAGCTTTTGCACAGCAAAGGAAACAGTTAGCAGAACCAAAAGACAACTGACAGAATGGGAGAAGATATTTGCAAATGACATATCAGATAAAGGGCTAGTGTCCAAAATCTATAAAGAACTTAGCAAACTCAACACCCAAAGAACAAATAATCCAATCAAGAAATGGGCAGAGGACATGAACAGACATTCCTGCAAAGAAGACATCCAGGTGGCCAACAGACATTTGAAAAAGTGCTCCATATCACTCGGCATCAGGGAAAGACAAATCAAAACGACAATGAGATACCACCTCCCACCAATCAGAATGGCTAAAATTAACAAGTCAGGAAATGACAGATGCTGGCAAGGATGCAGAGAAAGGGGAACCCTCCTACACTGTTGGTGGGAATGTAAGCTGGTGCATCCATTCTGGAAAACAGCATGGAGGTTCCTCAAAATGTTGAAAATAGAACTACCCTATGACCCAGCAATTGCACTAATGTGTATTTACCCTAAAGATACAAACGTAGTGATCCGAAGGAGCACGTGCACCTGAATGTTTATAGGAGCAATGTCTGCAATAGCCAAACTATGGAAAGAATCTAGATGTCCATCAACAGATGAATGGACAAAGAAAATGTGGTATATAAATACACAATGGAATACTATGCCCCCATCAAAAGAAATGAAATCTTGCCATTTGCGACGACGTGGATGGAACTAGTGGGTATCATGCTTAGCGAAAAAAGTCAATTGGAGAAAGACAACTATCATATGATCTCCCTGATATGAGGGAGAGGAGATGCAACATGGGGGCTTAAGTGGGTAGGAGAAGAGTAAATGAACAAGATGGGATTGGGAGGGAGACAAACAATAAGTGACTCTTAATCTCACAAAACAAACTGAGGGTTAATGGAGGGAGACGGGTTGGGGGGGTGGGGTTATCGACATTGGGGAGGGTATGTGCTATGGTGAGTGCTGTGAAATGTGTAAACCTGGCGATTCACAGACCTGTACCCCTGGGGATAAAAATATATGTTTAAAAAAATAAAATTTAAAAAAAATTGGAAAAAAAAGTTTAATTTTTGTAATAGTTATAAAACTATTTAAATTATAAATTTCATGTTTACCAGGTATAGAGGTTTGTAGATTTCAGGGAATTGTTCCATCTAACTTCCCAAATATATGTGTGCTGATGTCTTCTCTGTACTGCTCTATCATCTTCTTAGTGTCTTCAAGGTCTTGGTGATATCCTGTATTTTATTATTGATATTAACAATTTGTGTCTCCCATCTATTTCTTTGTCATTCTTACTGAATGGCTTTTTAAATTTTTCTTCTATATACCTTTCTATTACATTATGTTAGTCACCATACAGTATATCATTGGCTTTTGATGTAGTGTTCCATGATACACTGTTAGGGTCTATCACCAACCCTTTCTCTCTTGCCAGGTCTCTGTGGACAAGTCTGACTTTTTTTGGATGTTCCTCCCTCTGTACTTAAGGCATCTCTTCCCCTTACCTTCTCTTAAAATATTTTCCTTGGTTCTAAGATTTCCGAGTTTTCCTATTGTGTGCCTGGGCATTGGTCTGCCCTCATTGATCTTGGGGGTTGTCCTCTCTTCCTCTAAGACTGGACTACTTGTTTCATTCCCCAGATTAGGGAAGTTCTCGTTCTCGGCTATGATTTGGTCAAATATATTTTCTAGTCCTCTCTCTCTCTCTCTCTCTCTCTCTCTTTCTCTTTCTCCACCACCTCAGGGATCCCAGGAATTCTGACATGGGAACATTTCAATGTGTCATTTTTTCCCTCAATTCTGTTTTTAAGCTATTTGTTCCAGGCTTCCTCCTCCTTCTTTTCTATCATTCTGTGGTCAAGATCACTAATTTGTTCTTCTACCTCATTTACCCTAGCTGTTAGGGTATCTAGATTAGATTGTATCTCATTGATAGTATTTTTAAGTTGTGCCATATCTGCTCTCATTTCTGCCCTTCATGTATCTTTGTTGCCATTAATAGTGTTCTCTAGCTTAAACCATTGTCTTCAGCACTGCTATGCTGAAGTTTATTTCTGGCATCTTGTTTGAATGCATATCCATTAGATCTGCTGGAGAGGCTATTGTCTCTGGGTTATTCATTTGTTTGTTTGTTTTCTGGAGTTCCTTTTCCTAACTATTCTTTTGAGTTGTGCTTGAGGACATGTACAGTCAAAAATATTAACCACAGTCCAGGCAAGGTGCACTGTGGGAAGGTTTGGAGCAATTGGAAGTCACCAAAAAGGAAAAAAAAAAAAAGAATCCAAAATGAGACCCAAGAATAAGATTTATAAAGTATAAAAACAAAAACAATAATACCAACAACAACAAAAAGGGAACCCAAAATCAAACGTTGGGGGTTATGGGAATGTTGCTATAATCCTTTGATGTGGACAAGTAAGGAAACTTTAGTTCTTCTTTTGTTTATTTTGTTCTCTTTATTAGAGAACTCTACTTCCCAGAGATACAAGGAAATTAAAACTCGTATATATATAAAAGTTGTACTGAATTGGGAAAAAGGACTACATTGAAGACTATAGCTCTCTCTATATATATAAAAAAGAAAAAGTATATGAAAAAGTTCTAGTTAAGTAGTTACTGTGAAATTGTTGTATTAAAAAAATCTAGTTGAATTTGTAATTAAGTAAGGAGAACAAGAAAAATGAGAAGGAACTAAAAAAATAATACATCAAGAATAAAAGGGAAAAGTATCTAAGAAATATACAGGCTGTGAGGCAATACCAGGAGCTTAATATACTGTTTTCCCCTGGTGTTGGTGTTTTACAGTTTTATGGGAACCCTGTGGTTGTTGTCCTCTTGTTCTTACAGCTTGTCTTCTGGGGGAGCTGCTTGCCACATTCTTTTTCCGTCTATACTGATTGATGGAGTTATCCTGCCCCTATTAAGGAGTTTTACTGCATGGAAACCTGTTTTTTAGGGCTTTTGGTTTCTGGAGGCTTTTGTTCTCTGGAGGCTTCTTGCACCTTTTCAGAGGGTCAGAGCAGAGTAATCTGTCCTCACCCCAGCCTCAACCTCAGAGAGAAACCACAGTCTGCTCCTCCCTGAATGTGTCCTCTGGTACACACAGACTCCTTCTCTCTAAGCATTGCTGAAAAACGCATCCTCCCAGAGCCAGTGCATGCACCCAGTGACCCTGTCCGTGGCCCATCAAGGCCCCTGCTTCTCTGTGTACCAAAACTGCACCCAAACTGTAAGCGATCCCCATCCAGTGCAGCCCAGGCCCTGGTGGCCGCTGTTCCCGGGATCATGGGCTCCAGTTTTAACTGGGTCTTTTCCAGTGTGGGTGGTGGTGATGGCGGCCCTAGCCAACCGCTCCAGGGAATGCTGACTTGAGTTCACACCGGGTCCTCTTAGGAGTGGGCAAGTCATGGCTGCACCAGTACCAGGACTGTGGACTTAGGTCTGTGCCTGTGGTTTACCAGGTCCCAATGTTTGCTCCTAAAGCCCCTTTGTTTGTGTTTGAGTGCTGTTATCAGTCCATTCCTATCTTGCAACCACCGGTCTCCAAGCTCTCACTGGTCCCCATGCTAACACTGGTCCCCAAGTGCATGGCACTGGGTTATTACTTTCCATGGCTACTTTCTGGTGGCTGACTCCCCCTTACCTTTATCCTCCAATATGTGTTTGCACAATCCAACTCCGTGTTTTGTACTTCTCCACGGATGATCCTCTACCCCGTAGAGTTCCAGATGTGTATAATCATTTTTAAAAATTTAACATCTGATGCATTATTTGTTTCAAGGGTAAGGTCTGTGAATCATCAGTCTTACACAATTCACAGCACTCACCATAGCACATACCCTGCCCATTGTCCATCACCCACCCACCCTATCCCACTTCCTCTCCTCCAGCAACCCTCAGTTTGTTTCCTGAGATTAAGAGTCTCTTATGGCTTATCTGCCTACCCAGTTCCATTTTCCCCTCCTTTCCCTCCATGACTCCCTGGCCTGCCCCTCAAATTCCTCATATCAGAGAGGTCATATAATAATGATCTTTCTGTTTTTGACTTATTTCACTAATCTTACATATCATGCTGATTTCATGGGTGTTCATAGTGGCTTGGTAGATTTCTAGCTAAATTCAGAGGACCAGTTGAAAAGGTGTCCCCCGCTCCTCCACCATTGTTTTCCTTCCCCGATCACATGGTTCTTATCCTTTCTTTTATTAATATGGTATATCACATTAATTGATTTGTGAATATTGAATCATCCCTGCGACCAAGGAATAAATCTCACTTGATTGTGATGAATGATTCTTATAATGTACTGTTAGATTCAATTTGCTAGTATTTTGTTGAGACTTTTTGCTTCTGTGTTCATCAGGTATATTGGCCTGTAGTTCTCTCTCTCTCTCTCTCTCTTTTTTTTTTTTTTTAACAGAGTCTTTTTCTTATTTTGGAATCAGGTTAATGCTTGTCTCATAGAATGAGTTTGAAGGTTTCCCTTCCTTTTCTATATTTTCGATTGTTTGAGAACAACGGGTATTAACTCTTCTTTAAATATCTGGTAGAATTCCCCTGGGAAGAATTCTGGACTTTTGTCAAGAGATTTTTGATTACTGATTCAATGTCTTTTCTGTTTGTGGGTCTGTTCAAGTTTTCTGTTTTCAGTTTTTGGGGTTTATATTTTTCTAGGAATTTAAACATTTCTTTAAGATTGATTTGATGACATAAATTTTTTAACATGTCTTATGATTGTATTTCTATTATGTTGCTTGTGATCTCTTTATTCTCATTTGTCATTTTATGTATATATTTCCTTTCTCTTTCATTTTAGATAAGTCTGACTAGGGGTTTATCAATTTTACTATTTCTTTTCAAAGAAGTAGCTCCTGGTTTCAATGACCCATTCTCCTGTTTTAATTTCAATACCATTTATATCTGCTCGATTATTTATTATTTCCCTTCTTCTGGTTTTAGGCTTCATTTGTTGTTCTTTTCTTAGCTCCTTTAGAAGTAAGGTTAGGGTGTTTTTTTTTTAAGATATTTCTTCCTTCTTGTGTTCTGCCTGTATTGCTATATACTTCCCTCTTAAGACTACTTTTTTTGCATCCCAAAGGTTTTGAATAATCCTATTCTCATTTTTATTTGTTTCCACATACTTTTTTATTTTTTCTTTAATTTCCTGATGGACCCATTCATTCTTTAGTACCATGTTATTTAACCTGTATATATTTGTGGTCTTTCCAAATTTTTTCTTATGGTTGATGTCACGTTTTGTACATTGTGGTCAGAAAATAGGTGTGGTGTGATTTCGATATTTTTGTACTTGCTGAGGTCTGATTTCTGATCGAGTATATAATCTGTTCTAGAGAATGACCCATGTGCATTTGTAAAGAATATATACTTTGCTGCTTTAGATGAAATGTTCTGAATATAGAAGTCCATCTGGTCCAGTGTGTCAGTCAAAGCCAGTTTCCTTGTTGATTTTCTGCTTAGATGATCTGTCCATTGATTTAAGTGGAATTAAAGACCCTTTTATTATTATATTATTACCAAGGAGTTCCTTTATGTTTGTTATTGTTTTATATATTTGTGTGCTCCCATGTTGGGAACATAAATATTTATAATTGTGATATCTTCCTGTTGGATAATCCTTTTTATTATGACATAGTGCCCTTCTTCATCTCTTGTTACAGTCTTTGGTATAAAGTCTAGTTTATTGGTGCCTCATTCAGTTAAGCATCTGACTTGATTTTGACTCAGGTCATGATCTCAGGGTTGTGGGATTGAGCCCCATCTTGGGTTCTGCACTCAGTGTGGGGTATGCTTGTTGTTCTCCCTCTCCTCCCACCACTCACACGTGTTTCTGCTCTCTCTTTGGAATAGACAAACACTTTAAAACAAACAAATAAATAATTAAATAAATAAAATTTAGTTTGGTCTGAAATAAGCATTGCTATTCTAGCTTTATTTTGATGTTTATTTGTATGATAGATGTTTCTCCATTCCCTCAGTTTGAATCTGAAAGAATAATAAAGGTGTCTTTAGTTCTAACATAAGTCTCCTTTTGGCTGCATATAGATGAATCTTTTTTTTAAAATTTTTATCCATTCTGACACTCTATGTCTTTTGATTGGAGCATTTATTCCATTTACATTCAGAGTAATTATTGACAGATATGTATTTAGTGCCATTTTATTACCTTTTTGTCATTGTTTCTGGAGATATTCTCTGTTCTTTCTATTCTTTGTCACTTTTGGTCTTTCTCTCCCCTTCAAAAATCCCCTTTTGATACTTACTGCAGCATTTGTATAGTGATCATGACCTGTAATACCTATTGCAGCATTGGCGTAGTGATCATGAACAGGGAGCCTGGTGTGGTACTTGATCCCAGGACCCCAGGATCATGGGGATCATGGGGTCCTGGGATCAAGTACCACACCAGGCTCCCTGTTCATGATCTGAGCAAACACTTAACTGACTGAGCCACCCAGGCACCCTTTATCTCTCCTCTATTCTGTATGATAGCCTTGCTGGATAGAGTACTCTTAGCTAAAGATTTTTCCCATTCAGCACATTGAATATATCATGCCACTCTCTTCTGGCTTGCCAAGTTTCTGTGGAGAAATCTACAGCTAACCTCATCTGTCTTCCCTTGTAAGTTAGGGACTTCTTTTGTCTTACTGCTTTTAGGGTGTTTTTTTTTTTTTTCTTTAGAACTGTATTTTGCAAAATAACTACAGTATGTTTTGGTGTTGGCCTGTTTTTGTTGAATTTGATGAGAGTTCTCTGTGCCTCCTGGGTTTGGATGTCTATTTTATTTCCCAGATTAGGGAAGTTTCAGCTATTATTTCCTCAAACAACCCCTTCTCCCCACTTTCCACTACTGAGTCTCCTATGATAGGAGCATTATCGTGTTTGATGGAATTACTGAGTTCCCTACGTGTACTCTCATGATCCATCATTCTTCCTTCTCTCCTTTGTTCAGCTTCATTATTTTCCACAAATCTATCTTCTATCACTTACTGGTTCCTCTGTTCTTCCATCCTTGTGGTCAATTCATCCAGCCATTTCAAATCCCAGTTACTGCGTTTTTCATTTCTCCTGATTGTTTTTTAGCTGTTTTATCTCTGCGGTAATGGTCTCCTTGAAGTCTTCCATGCTTTTCTCAAGCCCAGCGAGTATCCTTCTGATTATTGCTTTAAGTTCTACATCAGGCATATTACTTATATCTGTTTCAATTAGATAGCCGTGACCTTTTCTTGTCCTTTCTTTTGGGCTAAATTCCTTGGCATGTTGTCTAGGTTTCTATCTTCTTCTCTGTGTTAGACAATCCTGTTATGTTTCCTGCTCTTGAGAGTAATTGTTTGATGAGAAGTTCATATAATGTCCAGCGCCTGACAGTTCAGGAAGTGTCTCTGGTGTATGCTTCATGCACTCTGCTGCTGTGTTTTGGCTGCTGTATCCCCAAGACAGTCATCTGCAGAGATTCTCCTTGGCTGCAGTGGGTAGTGTTTGGACCTTTGCCAGAGTGTGGTTTTAACTAGTTGTGCTCTGCTCTGCCTGTTACATGAGACCTGATGTTATTTCCACTAGTCTTGAAGCTTTACAGAATTCTATGATTAGTAGATATGATTTGGGGGTGTAGGCTTGTTGGTTTTCTGGGGGAAGGGACCTGCTGTGCTGGTCATTAAGCACACTTGCCCAAGAAAAGCAGTACCAGCAGAGCACACACTGACAGGTCTTGGTATATGTAGTTGAGCAGTCAGTGTTTGAAGTGTGCTATTTATTGACACAGGTTGATGCTGAGTGGTGGTGAGGGGCGTTGGGGTAGGAAGGAAATCTCACCATCCAGCTCCTTTGTCCCTGGAGAGGGGTCACCGTGCTTGTTTCTCTCAGGAAAACACTTCTAGAAGAGTGAATAATCTACTGCAGTGTTTCCTAGGGATTTTTCACATCTCCCACTTTCATGGTGTCTGTCTGAGGTTATTTGTCTGCCAAAGCAGCGAGGTGCACTTTGGGCTCTAGACCAGCCAAGTCCGCTGACTTTTAAAATTCCAAAATTTATGGACATACTGTGTCAGGTGGCTGCATTGATCTTTGGGGTGGGGGGGTGGCCCTCACTGCACTGGGAGTAATGGAGACTGAGAAGACTGAGAAGGGCAATAGAGCCAGAGTGCTAAGGCATAGGATTTGGAGCAAGTATGCTGCATGCTGGGCCTTTTAAAAACAGAGGTTTTTAATACTAGATTTTCAACAAATGCAGATTACTTGTTTATTGTCAGTTTTCCCACCCAAGAGTAAAAGAGTTAGCTGAGATATAATGTCTTAATAGTTTCTAAGGCTGATGTTATTCTAAGATTTTTTTGTTTTTGTTTTCATTTATTTAAATTCCAGTTAATTAGTGTCCACTTGTAATACTTAGTTTCAGGGGTACAATTCAGTGATTCAGCACTTATGTAGCACACCCAATGCTCATCACAACAAGTGAACTCCTCAATACCCTCTCACCTATTTAACCCATCCCCACCAACCTTCCCTCTGTAGCCATCAGTTTGCTCTCTGCATTAAGAGTATGTTTCTTAGTTTGTCTCTCTCTTTGTAACCCCTGAAGATTCTAAATAGAGTTTTCTTTCTTTCTTTCTTTCTTTCTTTCTTTCTTTCTTTCTTTCTTTCTTTCTTTCTTTCTTTCTTCCTTTCTTTCTTTTTTTCTTTCTTTCTCTTTCTTTCTTTCTTTCTTTCTTTTTTAATAGAAATGGAAATGGAAAATTTCTAAATGGAAAAGTTCCTCCCATTTTATGGATCCTTATAAATCACTAATGGGCTTGCTTCATATTCCACCTGTGAAAGCTTTATGAGCAGTAATGGAAACAGTCTTAGACTACAAACAGTTATATTTCTGCTACAAAGGATTGTCCCTCTTTCTGAAATTATTTTCTGTTCCTTCTCATCAGGTATTCATTCCAGTGATCATTAATTAGTCTTCATTCAAGTTCCAGCTCAAGATACCATCTTTTGGCCTCTGTTCAGGAAGAATTAGGCATTTCTTCTCTTCTATAGCATTGTACGAGGTCTTTACACAATGGGCCATGATTATTTGTTATACCTATATTGCTCACTGCACTGTGGGTTCTGTTTTACAGGCAGAAGCTATTTTATTTATTATAGTGTCAGCAACAGTCAGCAGAATACCTGGGTAAACTAGGTGCTCTGTAAATATTCACTGAGTATTTGTTGAAGTATATTGACTTCTGAAAAGAAATTCCTTTAAAAATTTTTTTTAATTCCTTTAAATTTGATAGGGAGATAGAACTATTATAGTTAGGGTAGTATTTAAGGCATGACTTATTAGAAGTTGTTGGAGCTATATTATGGAAAATGATACTTCAGAACCTAGAGCCTAAGTCATAGACTATCAAATTTTACAGAAATGAGTGATGAAATTAACTGCATGAACTGGGGTAGATGGTGAACTTTTCATCTTTTGTAAAGTCAGTAGCAATGTTTCAGCTTTCATACTTATTTTAGAAATGTATATCTTTATTTTTCCTTCTTGGTTAGCTTCTAGCTGAAGATCTACCAACTTTCTTGATCTTATCAAACAGTCATTGTTTGGTTTCATCAATTCTATAGTTTTTTAGTTTTCTTCATTTATTGATTTCCAGTGTGATCTTTTTTATTTTTTTATCTCCTGCTTACTTTGTTTTTGATTTACTATTTTTTGCTAGCTTCTTGAAGTAGATCATTGATTTTAGATTTCTTCTTCTGTAATAAATATTTTTTACAATTTTGTTGTGTTATAGTTGACAAGGTTATAAGACATTTAATGTGTACAACAGAGTGATTTGATGTACATATATTGTGAAAGACTTCCTCCCATTGAATTAAGTTAATGTAGCATTTTAAGGTATAAATTTCACTTTAAGGACTGCTTTAGCTGCATGATATATTTTTATTATTTAGCCTAGATTCCTATAAGTCACCTCTGTGTTTTCATTGATTAGCTGTCAGCCAATGAGTTGGGCATTAATTGTTCTCAAATATCTCCAAGCCCTTAAGTCTTCCACCATTTTGCCAATGGATTAGTGTTAAGGCTAGGGAACTATAGGTAGTTCTCAAGTCTGTCTTATGTTTCACTTTTTTTTTTTTTAAGATTTTATTTATTTATTTGACAGAGAGAGAGACAGCAAGAGGGAATACAAGCAGGGGAAGTGGGAGAAGGAGAAGCAGGCTTCCCACTGAGCAGGGAGCCTGATGCAGGGCTTTGAGCCAAGGGCAGATGGTTGGCACCCCTTGGCTTTCACTTCTTGCTTGACTCTCTCAGGTCTCCCAATCCATGCTCATAGTTTCCAAGAAAGCCATAGAAGGATATGTAACAAGTTTATTTCAATCTTCCAATGACTTTTTCATTTCTAGAATCTCCTTAAATTTCTAACTTTTCCATGATAGCCACAGTTGGAACTGCAACCTCAGATCAGCTAGGGTTTTTTCCCTTTAGTTTTCTAACAAGTTCACCACATTAATCTGACAAAGCTGTAGCCTTTTGCCACTGTGTCCTGGTTTCTGCTTTCATCCCCACATTTGTAACACAATTGTAGTTTCATCTGTGGGACTGGGGAGTGGAATAGCATTTCTAAGCAAGAGAGCTGCTAAGTTGTTATTACCCAAAGCTATAAAAGTTTTTCTTGCATAAGTCCTTCTCATTTTGTTGGCTGCCTTTGCTAAACTTCCAGAGACCTGATATTATTTTGGACATCTTTGTTTAGTTTTATACTTTTTTTTTTTAAGAGATGATTAATTTACCGCATCACAATGCCATATCCAGAAATCTTTTCTATACCATTTAAATGCAAATAGTTGCAATAGATAAAAGCAGCACTGGTACCTATATATTCCTATATTGTATGGTGCTCTCTAGCTCCTTCCTTAACTTGCACTCTTCCTTCTCCCTTTTTTCCAGGGAGGTAGAGTGGTATATTAAAAAGAGAAAAAGCCTTGGAGTTTGACAGCCTTGGGATAGATCTTAACAATAGTTGTGTATGGGCCATTTAATTTCTCTGAGTCTCAGTTTACAAATCTGTAAAGTGGATGTAATAAGACTTAAGTCATGGAGAAGATGAAATGAAAATATATTCAGAGTAGTTAATATAGTGTCTCACATGTGGTAGATAACCAGTCAATGACTGTTTTTTCTACTCTCTCCTCCCTTTGTCTCTTGTTGCATTTCTTGAAGTACATGGCTTCAGCAAGAGGCCATTTGTGGTTCAGAGAACAATGTTATTAAGAACAGTTAAATGATCAAAAAAGCTGATTTCTTTCCAATGATGTTAATATAGAAATACAATACTGTCTTCTACATTTTGGGGTTGTAGACCAATGGTCATGTGGATTAGCCCAGATTCTGGCATTTGAACTTCTTTTCACCATAAGAGATGAAAATGTCTTTTAACACACATCCGATCATGCCACTTACCAGCTTCAAATCAGGTCTCAGGATAAAGTCGAAGCTCCTCAAAATAATATGCAGGTTTCTTCATGAGTTGGCCTCTCTGTACCTTGCTACCCTTAGTTTTCCCTCCTCCCACTAGGTTTTATCCATCTTGTAAGACCTTTATTTCTCCATGCCTGGTATTTCATCTTTCATTGTTTTTGCTCATATGGCTCCCTCTGTATGTATTCAAGGACTCTATCTCATTTATTGATCACTTTGTATTCATTGTCCAGTTAGGTGCCCATTATCTCAGCACACTATGTTGTAAAGATTATTGTAAATCTGTCTTTCCCAGTAGGTTTAGAGACACTCTAGAGCAGAGACAGTTTTTTATTTAATATTTGTATCTCCATTGCCTTGATCATAATTTTCCAATGCAAATGAGGAAACTTAACCTACCACCACTCTGATTAAAACCACATTGATATATCAACTTACACCAGTTAGAATGGCCAAAATTAGCAAGACAGGAAACAACATGTGTTGGAGGGGATGTGGAGAAAGGGGAACCCTCTTACACTGTTGTTGGGAATGCAAGTTGGTGCAGCCACGTTGGAGAACAGTGTGGAGATTCCTCAAGAAATTAAAAATAGAGCTTCCCTATGACCCTGCCATTGCACTACTGGGTATTTACCCCAAAGATACAGATGTAGTGAAAAGAAGGGCCATCTGTACCCCAATGTTTATAGCAGCAATGGCCACGGTCGCCAAACTGTGGAAAGAACCAAGACGCCCTTCAACGGACGAATGGATAAGGAAGATGTGGTCCATATACACTATGGAGTATTATGCCTCCATCAGAAAGGATGAATACCCAACTTTTGTAGCAACATGGACAGGACTGGAAGAGACTATGCTGAGTGAAATAAGTCAAGCAGAGAGAGTCAATTATCATATGGTTTCACTTATTTGTGGAGCATAACAAATAACATGGAGGACAAGGGGAGTTAGAGAGGAGAAGGGAGTTGAGAGAAACTGGAAGGGGAGGTGAAGCATGAGAGACTATGGACTCTGAAAAACAATTTGAGCGTTTTGAAGCGGTGGGGTGTGGGAGGTTGGGGGAACCAGGTGGTGGTATTGGAGAGGGCATGGATTGCATGGAGCACTGAGTGTGGTGCAAAAACAAGGAATACTGTTATGCTGGAAAAAAAATAATAAATAAATACCAAAAAAAAAAAAAAAAGACGTTGGGTGACATAATTGCACCAACCATCCCAACATAGCCCTGACATTTAATAAAATTGTAATACAATTAAAAATTCAAAAAGCCTAGGGGTGCCTGGGTGGCTTAGGTCCTGAACTCAGGGTTTGAGACTGAGCCCTGTATTGGGCTCCACATGTGTAGCCTACTTAAGATTCTTTCCCTCTTCCTCTGCCCCAACCCCCCTCTAAAAAAATTTTTTTTTCTTAAGCCCAAACCCATTTTTCCTTAACCGGAAATACAAGAAACTCTAAAACATCCAGCTATGACTAACAAAATAAACTCTGCCTTTCTCCTTTCCTATTTATTTATTTATTTATTTATTTACAACATAACAGTATTCATTGTTTTTGCACCACCCTTAAATATAAGGGACACATAAGTAGTTACTAATAGACACACCACTACAAAATGCTTCCTTTTAGCAGGTAAAGGAGAGAGAAATGTATGTGAACCTATCAGTATCAGAATTGTGTGTCAAAAAGCTAGAACAGATTGAGGCACCCAGGTGGCTCAGTTGTTAAGCATTTGCCTTCAACTCAGGTCATCATCCCAGGATCCTAGGATCAAGACCTGTGTCAGGCTCCCTGCTTGGCTGGAAACCTGCTTCTCCCTCTCCCACTCTCCTGCTTGTGTTCCCTCTTTTGCTATGTCTCTCTCTGTTAAATAACTAAAATCTTTAAAAAAAAAAAAAAAGGTAGAGAAGAGTTCAATTTATTTCTGCCATAACAAGCAAACCAGAGATTGACTGGACAATTATTTCTAGTATTGCTTGTTTTCTGACGTGCACATTCCAGTATAAAATGAACTTTTTTGGACATCTTTTATTAAATACCAGCTTGTATGAATTAAAATTATCTCATAGAAATAAAATTAAACTTTTTTTTTTCCTGGGATGAGTATTTTATAGTTCTCTCTGGTAAAGAAAGATACAAAGTTACATAATTTTAAAAAAAAATATTTTATTTATTTGAGAGAAAGAGAGAGAGAGAGCATGAGCCAACTAACTAGGAGGGATCCTGAGTTGGGATCCCAACATAGGACTCGATCACAGGACCCTGGGCTCATGACCTGAGTCGAAAGCAGATGCTTAACTGACTGAGCCACCTAGGTGCCCCTAAAGCTATATGATTTTTGACAAAATAATATTGGTGTAAGAGTTTAAGGATATCAAGCCTAGTTGTATTTCTTTTGTACATAATTGTGTGACCTTGAACAAGTTTTAACTACTTGGGATTTCAATTTACTTAGTGGTATAAACTCATGAGGATGAGAACCCCTTCCATTTATTGAATAATGAACCCTAAAATGGGCTTTGATCTATAATGTGCCTAATAAAATTTATGTCATTACATCTTCAGTAATTACTAATATTACTCCCGTTTAACAGATAAGGAAACTCATGTTTAGAATGATTAAGTAATTTGCTCAAGGCTACATAGTTTAAGGACAGAGCAAGAGAAAAACCCATGTCTTCATCTTCTACAACTTTGTTCTTTTTTTCTTTATTCCTTTCGTCAAATGTCACAGATACATTCTTTTTTTTTTAAGGTTTATTTATTTATTTTAGAGAGAGAAGAGAAAGAAAGAGAGAAAGAGTGAATGGGGGTGGGGCGAGGGAGAGATACTCAAGCAGACTCCCTGTTGAGTGCAGAGCTTGAGGCTGGGCTGGATCTCCTAACTCTGAAATCATGACCTGAGGTGAAACCAAGAGTGTGATGCACAACTGATTGAGTCACCTAGGTGCCCCAAATTTCACAGATATTTTTGATCTTGAAGAGTTACAGTAACAAAGTAATGGATTTCAAAGAACTCTTATGCATACAAACTTAAGGCATCATGACTTAAGGCCTTGTAACTTTGTAGTTAGATTTGGTATCACTAAAATTGGAATAGAGTATGTTTCTATTAATGTTGGAAAACGCTATAAAGCTTTTTGAAGGGTTGTGCAGATTTAAAGGTTTGTTATTTAACTGTTCCTGAATGGAAATTTTTGTTGCTACCAGACCTACAAAAATATATTCTCTATTGTTATTTTCTTGTAATTGTGCTTATCTTGTTTCTCCCTTTATTTTCATAATTTTTAGGGATAAATCTGCATATTCTAAGGAGAAAAGAATGCTTCCTTAGCCATACCTGATTATACATTTGTAAAGTACATCCATATGCAGCCTATTACTTATTTTTCAACTGTGTTCTTGTTCTAGTAGTTCTGAAATAAGTGTCTTTATTTTCATCTTACAAATGAGGCAACTGCAGCTTAGAGGATCTTCCCTAAGTTCAGAATTCATATTAGTGGGTACTCTTACAGGCTCTTGAGTTCAAATTTTGACTCATTTGTTTGCTCTTGGGCCAGTAAATAATTGATCTAATAACTAGGACAATTAACTGCTATATCTCTTGGTAACTCCAATTCCATATCAATAAAATGAAGCTATTAATATTATCTATTTCATAGGGTTTTTGTGAGTATTATATTAGGTAATAATATATGTGAAATGAGTGAAATAGTGACAAATACATAGAAAGCGTTCAATAAATGTTAGCTGTTACCATTTTGGTACAATAGTTTAGTGTTGTTATAGTCATGTAATTATATAGACTATCTTTACAAGTTGTTTAAAGCAAACTTTCAGTTTATTAATTCAATATACATTATTAAATGCCTCTGTGTGCTGGGTATTATCTAGGCATGAGTATACAGGGGTATACACAATAGAGTTCCTGTTCTTAAGGAGTTAGTTCTTTTTAAGAAAAAAAATTATGACAGGATTTTGTTGACTTCCATGACATCTGGTTTTAAAAGGGTCTACTTGATGGGTACATTGATTTAATTTGCTTTTAAATTGACTTTGGGTTTTTATTGTCATTGTTAAAATTATTTTACTTAAAGAATTGTACATTTATGGAGAGTGTACCTTGTAGAAATCTGTTATCAAAACTGAGAGATGCAATTGAAATTTATGTATTTGGTAGATAAATTGAGATATTTTTATATGGAAACATAGGTTTCCTTCGTCTTTTCTAAGAAAGATGCAGAAAGGAGAATCTTTGCAATTGCAATTCTTATATTATTAATTAAAATAGTATCTGTATATTTATTAAGTGCTTACTATGTACATTATAGATTCCTTATAGATGCCTTTAGATAATGTAAATTTTCACAAACACGGAGTGAAGTAGTATTATTTCTATATAATAGATGAAGGAATTGAGGCTCAAGAGGTGAAATAACTTGCCTAGCATCATAAAAGTTGCAGAATTGGGCTTTAAGCCCAGTGATGTCTGTCTCTAGATCCTATGGTGGAACTGGAAAAAAAATTGGGCAATTCGAATTTCACCTTTAAGTTTTGAGTCTTGCTTCACTGTATTCAATAAATTCTATTAGGTAACACTGTATTGTACACCTGAAACTAATATAACATTGTAACTTAACTAACTCTAATTAACTCTTTTTTTGTTGTTAATTTGTTTTGTTTTGTTTTAGATTCTACATGTAACTGAAATCATGTGGTGTTTGTCTTTATCTGTCTGACTTACTTCACTTAGCCTAATTCCCTGTAGGTCGTCTCCAATTGATTGGTTATATTTAAGAAATATTACCTTTTACTCTTTTTTTCTTTTTACTATTCCCAATGAATAATTCAATAACATTACTTATACTTTTTGTTTTCTTATATTCTTTTTGGCATCAAATTCTTTTTTATTTTTTCATTTATACTATTGTATTTCGTTCTCTTAACATTTCTTACCAGGTTATTCTATCTTGGTGGCTTTTGCTCCTGTTTTATAGAGGCCCCATGTATTAACATGTATTAATTGGGGTACCAGTAACTACTATTACAAGCCCACTTGCGATTTCATAGACTAAACACAATAGAGTTCTGTTTCTTACTCATGTAATAATCCAATGCAGATTCCTGGTTGCTGGGTGGGTATTCTTCATATGTTGATCTAGGGACCCAGGTGATTTCAATATTGTAGCTTTGTTATTTAATAGAGGGTCTCAACACCCTCTGCATTTAAGTAGTGGAAGGGAAATATAAAGTGGATAAGTTGGACCCACTTTTGAAAAGTTCTAACCTAGGAGTAACACACATCATATCTACTTACATTTCAAGTTGGCAGGAACTAGTTGCACAGCAGCACTTTGCAAAAGGTCCTGGGAAATGCAACCCTAGCAGAGCAGCAACAATTCTATGCTATGGAAGGGAAACATGAAATTTTGATGGGCAGCTAGATATCTCTTCTCCACCATGTCTTCTTACTGTGTATTGATTGTGCCAAACATTTTCTAAATTTTTTCTGCATGCTTAAGTAAATAAATTTCAGAGTTATAATCTTTCAATGACTTTTCCAGATGATGTTCTCTTTTCCTTTTTTTTTTTTTGTTTTTGTTTTTGCCACTTTCTTTTATAAGTTAACAGTTTTTATTTTATTTGGTACAAAGTGATATTTATCCAAACCCAATCAAGAAGCATCATTTGTAGTATGCCTTTGATCCTGCTCACTGTCCATTTATATGTAGAAGCCTCTACACAGATTTACAATTGGGAAGGGTGTGTATACAGTTCTTAGTTTGGTTTCGTTGTAATCTAATGAATTTTTCCGGATAAAGGTGAGAACTTTAACTGTCTGATTCTCTCATTCTCCAAATTGAGGAGAATACATAGAACTTTTCCTACCTTCATTAATTCCTATGGAGTTTTTACAAGCTAAGATACAGTGTATCATTGTAGTTTCTAGGATTGAATATATCTGAATCTATATAGAATTTGAGGCATTATGCATTAGATCTTTTCCTGGGTTTGGATTATCAGAAACTGCACATTTTTTTCTGTTCCTAGTTTACTGGCAGTTTTTATCAGGAACAGATGTTGGCTTAGGGCAAATGTTTTTTTTTTTTTTTTCCTGTATATATTTAGGCAGTACTATATTTTCTCTTTCTTTGTTTTTTTGTTTGTTTGTTTTAGTTAAAATGGTGAATTCCATTAATTATTTTTCTAAGCCAATCTTGCATTCCCCACTTGGTCATTGTTTAATATATTTTTTATCTACCATTGTATTTGATGTGCTAAACTTTCATAAGAAGGTTTGTATGTATATTCCTCAGGGATGTTGGTATGTTTTATTTTTCCCAGAAATATTTTTCTAGGTTTGGTATTAGGGTAACATTTACTGATAGAATTTGTTAGGTAATCCATTTTTATGTAGATTTTATATAAATTATCCCTTAAATATTTGGAAGAATTCATCAATGAAGCCATATTGGTATGCAGTGTTTTTGGTGGGAAGGTTTTTAACTAAAAATTCAGTTTCTTTTTATAGATATAGGACTATTCAGTTGATTTCTTTCTTAGTGAGCTTTGATAGTGTTCTTAAAGTAATTTGTACATTTCTTCCAAGTTGTCATAATTGTTTCCATAAAGTTTATATTTTTAATTTTAGACTGTAGTGTTTTCATCTCTGATACCTGATATTGTTAATTTGTATCTCTGCTTTTTATCCTTTGTTCTGGATACATCTTTTCAAAGAATCAGGTTTGCATTTCATTGATTTTTCTCTGTTGCTTCCTCTGTTTTATTTTATTTACTCATTTCTTTTTTAAAAAATTATTCTTTTACTAAGTAGACTCCGTAACCAATGTCGGGTATGAGCTCACAACTCTGAGATCAAGAGTTGCATGCTGTACTGACTAAGCTGCCAGAAGCCCCTGATTTATTCATTTCTTGCCTTTCTTTCCTTTTTTCTGTTTACACTGAGTTTAATTTTCTCTTTTTTTCCCCTAGTTCTTAGGATGTAAGTTGAGATTATTGACTTGAGACCGTGTTTTGTTTCCAATATGGGTATTTAGTGCTCTAAAAATTTCAAGCTATTTCTGTTACCATTTATAAAGTTTTAGTAGATGTTTTAGGTCTGGTTATCACTCATCTTAAGCTTATATGTGATCAGGAAAATAATTATTGATGTACAGTACAGCATTTGTCATATAATATTTTTTAAAAGTGATAGCAAAAATGTCCATTTTTATGTTTGCGATATTTTTATTGTATTGTTTTTTCTTTTGCTTTTGCATACAGTTATATTGAAATGTAAAATCCAGCTTTAAAACACTAATAAAAACAAATGTGAAAATATTAAAAAATGTTTAGTCCTATAATGTCTTTTGACATTTGATAAATACAAAATACTTTCTAATTTTACTTGTGAATTGTGTTCTTTAAAAGTGTGTTATTTAGATTCCAAATATTTGGGCATTTTCCACATATTTTTTTGTCAGTGATTTTGAATTCAGTGTTGTTATTTGTTAATATGTTAATTGCTATAATTGTTATGTTCGATGAACATGCTTTTGATTTCAGTTCTTTGAGGTTTGTTGAGACTTGTTTTATGGTCCAGTATATGGCTTACTGTGGTAAATATTCTGTGTGCTTTTTAAAAGAATGTGGATTCTGCGATTGTTGAGGAAAGCGTTCTGTGAATGTCAGTTAGATCAAGTTGATTGGTAACGTTGGTCAAGTCATCTGTATCCTTACTAATTTTCTATCTAGTTGTTCCAAAAATAATTCAGAGGTGTGTGTGTTGAAATTTATGATTATTAATAATTGTTGATTTGTCTAGTTCTTATAGAAGCTCTTATCAGTTTCACTTAAGGTACCACTTTTTATTTTCTTTTAATTCCAGTGTAGACAGCTTACAGTGTTTTATTAGTTTCAGGTGTACAATATGGTGATTCAACAATTCTTTATTTCACCCAGTGCTCATGATGATAGGTATACTCTTAATCCCCTTCATCTATTTCACCCAACCCCACACACATCTCACCTCTGGTAACCATCTGTTTGTTCTCAATAATTAAGAGTTCATTTCTTGATTTCTCTCTTTCTTTTCCTTTGCTTGTTTTATTACTTAATTCCATGTATGAGTGAAACATATTTGTCTTTCTCTAGTTAGCATATTTCACTTACCTTTTACTCTCTAGCTCTATCCATGTTGCTGCAAATGGCAAGATATTTCTTTTTTATGGCTGAATAATATTCCATTATATATATTATCCCATTATATATGTAATATTCCATTATACATATCATATGCATTCTATATAATTATAAAATATATATAATATATAATAAATAATAATATAGCAATAATATGTAATTATACAATATATGTAAATATATTATATATATGGAAATATATAATGAAGTATATATATTATATATATGATACATATATATGATAGATATGTCATGTCTTCCTTAACCATTCATCTATCAATGGATACTTAGGCTGCTTCCATAATTTGGCTATTCTAAATACTGCAATATACGTATTTGAATTAATGTTTTCATGTTTTTCAGGTCAATTTGTAGTAGTGTGGCTCCTAGATCATGTGGTAGTTCTATTTTTCATTTCTTGAGGAACCTCCATGATGTCTTCCAAATTGGCCACATCAGTTTGTATTCCTACCAATAGTTCATGTGGGTTCCTTTTGTCCACATCCTTGTCAACACTTGCTGTTTCTTTAGGTTTTGTTTTTAGTTACTGTGACAGGTGTGAGGTGATATCACATGGTGGTTTTGATTTGTGGCTCCCAGATGATGAGTTATGTTGAACATCTTTTCCTTTGTCCCTTGGCAATCTTTATGTCTTCTTTCAAGAAATGTCTATTCATGTCTTTTGCCCAGTTTAACTGGATTATTTTTCTTGTTGTTGAATTGTATAACTTCTTTATATATTTTGGATGCTAATCCTTTATCAGATATGTCATTTGCAAATATCTTCTCCCATTCACTAGGTTGGCTTTTAATTTTGTTGGTTGGTTGGTTGTTGTGCAAAAGCTTTTTATCTGTTGCACTTCCAGTAGTTTAGTTTTGCTTTTATTTCCCTTGGCTCTGGAGATATATGTTGGAAGTGATTATGACCAACATCAGAGAAATTACTGCCTATGCTCTCTTCTAGGATTTTTATGGTCTCAAGGTCTTACATTTAAAGTCCTTCATCTATTTTGAGGTTTTTTGTGTGTGTGTATGGTGTAAGAAAGTGGTTCAGTTCCATAATTTTGTGTGTAGGGATCTGGTTTTCTCAACACCATTTGTTGAACTGACTGTCTTTTTCACATTGGATATTCTTTCCTGCTTTGTTGAAGATGAGCTGACCATATAATCATGGGTTTATTTCTGGATTTCTTGTTCTGTTCTCTTAATATTTGTATCTATTTTTGTGTCAGCACCATACTGTTTTGATTACTATAATTTTGTAATATCACTTGAAATCTGGAATTGGATGCCTCCAGCTTTGTTCATTTTTTTTGAGATTGGTTTGGCTATTTGGGTGTTTTGTGGTTCCACACAAATTTTAGGATTGTTTGTTCTAGTTCTGTGAAAAATGCCATTGGTATTTTGATAGGGATGGCATTAAATCTGTAGATTGCTTTGGGTAGTATAGACATTTTAACCATGTTTGTTCAATTTCTTCCATCAGTGTTTTATAGTTTTCAGAATACATGTTTTTAACTTCATTTTCATTTGTCTCCATGTAATTTTTGTTTTTTTTCCTTTGACTTCTAGTTGACCCAACTAGTTGTTGTTTAGTAGTTGTTTAGTTTAAACAACTAAACTATTAGTTGTTTAGTTGCATGTTATTTAACATCCCTATATTTGTGCTGTTTCCAGATTTTTTTTTCCTCTTTGATTTCTAGTTTCATAGTGTTGTAGGCAGAAAAGCTGCCTGGTATGACTTTAGTCTTTTTGAATTAGTTGAGACTTTTTTTTTTTTCTTTTTGTTTAATATGTGATCTGTTTTGGAGAATATTCTATGTGCACTTGAAAAGAATGTGTATTCTGCTGTTATAGGATGGCATTTTCTAACTATATCTACTAAGTCTGTCTGGTCCAGTATGTCATTCAAAGCCACTGTTTATTTGTTGATTTTCTGTTTACATGATGTGTTCTTTAAATGTACATGGGCTGTTCAAGTCCTCTACTATTATTTGTTACAATCAACTAGTTTCTTTATGTTTGTTATTAACTATTTTATGTATTTGGGTGCTCCCATGTTGGCTACATAAATATTTACAATTATTATATCTACTTGTTTGATTGTTCCTTTTGCGATTATATAGTGTTATTTGTGTCTTTGTTTTAAAGTTTATTTTGTCTGTTGTAAGTATTGCTACGCTGGCTGTCTCTTCACATCAATTTTCATAACAAATGTTTGTCTATCTCCTCACATTCAATATACATGTATCTTTGGGTCTGAAATGTGTCTTTGTAAGCAACATGTAGATGGATCTTAGTTCTTTGCTTGTGTGTGTGCGTGTGTGTGTGTTTCAATTCCATTATCCTATTTGTTTTGATTGGAGCATTTAGTCAATTTGCATTCAAAGTAATTATTTACAGTTCTGTATTGCCATTTTATTATTTGTTTTGCACTTGTTTTTCTGGATTTTCTCTGTTGCTTTCTTTCCTTGCTCTATTCTCTCATTGTAAGTTGGCTTTCTTTAGGGATGTAATTGGATTGCTTTTATTTATTTTTTGCATATCTGTACTGTTTTGATTTGTGGTTACCATTGAGTTTGTATATAACATCTTCTGCATAAAAGCAATGTATATTAAGTTGATGTTTGCTTACGTTTGAACCCATTCTTTACCCCTCTCTCCTCACACCAGCCAAGTTTTAGGTAAATAGTGTCATACTTTACATCGTTTTACTTATGAGTCCCTTTACCGATTTTTTTTTTAATTTTTATTTATTTATTTGACAGACAGAGATCACAAGTAGGCAGAGAAGCAGACAGAGAGAGGGGAAGGGAAGCAGGTTCCCTGCTGAGCAGAGAGCCCGATGTGGGGCTCGATCGCAGGACCCTGAGATCATGACCTGAGCCGAAGGCAGAGGCTTAACCCACTGAGCCACCCAGGCGCCCCCCGCTTTACCGATTTTTTGCAGTTATATTTATTTTTACTGCTTATGTACTTCCTACTTTCCTTAATTTTACTTATGGTGTTTCCTTTCTACTCTAAGGGTCCCCTTTAACATTTCTTATAGGGCTGTTTTTGTTTAACTTAGGGCTGTTTCCTTTAACTTTTGCTTGTCTGAGAAACTCCTCATCTTTCCTTCTATTATGAGTGATAGCTCTCTTGGATAGTATATTCTTGGCTTCAGATTTTTTTCTTTCACTACTTTGAATAGATCATGCCACGTTTGGTCTGCCAAGTTTCTGCTAAAAAATCAGCTTTTTACTTTTTGTGGTATCCCTTGTATGTAACTATTTTCTTTTCTCTGGTTCCTTTGAAAATTAATTCTTTATCACACTTTTTGCCATTTAAGTTACTGTTTATCTTGGTGTGGCCTTCTTTGAGTTGATTTGTTGGGGGGTGTTTGTGCCTGCTAGATCTGGATTTCTGTTTCCTTCCCTGAATTAGGGAAGTTTTCAGCAATTTTTCAAATAAATTTTCTGCCCCATTTTTCCTCTTGTCTTATAGTGTGATCCCTATAATGTGAATAATTTTATGCTTGGTAGCGCTGCTGAGTTTTTAAATTTTGCATAGTTTTTTTTCCCCTATGATCTACTTAGCTTGATTGCTTTCCATCTCTCTGTCTTCCATGTCACTAATTCATTCTTCTGCTTCCTCTCACCTGGTATTCCATCTAGTGTATTTTTAATTTCGTTTATTATGTTTTTTCATCTGTGATTGGTTCTTTTTCATCTCCTTGTTAATGGTCTTACTGATGTCCTTCATACTTTTTTCTCAAGTCCACTGAGTATAATTATGATCATTACTTTAAATTCTCTATCAGGCATTTTACTTATCTCCATTTTGCTTATGTCTCTTGCTGTGGTTTTGTCTTGTCTTTCATATGGGACATAATTCTCTATCTCCTCATTTTGTCTAACTCTCTGTCTGTTTCTGTTTTTTAGGAGAGTCAGTGATGTCCCCTGCTTTTGAAAGTTGTGGCTTTGTGAAAACTGAGGTTCTGCAGTGGAATGTCCCCTGTTCACTGGAACCTGGTGCTTCAGGGGTGTCTCCTATGTTTGTTGTACTCCCTACTCTTGGTCACGTTTTTCTTCAATTCAGTCTTTTCCAGTGGCTCTCTTTGCCTTTTTTTTTTTTTTTTTTTTTTTTTTTGTATTTTTGGTATTAGTGTTCCAGTCTTTGGCAGCCTTGGTGTTGAGTTTAGTTAGACCAGGTGTTTTCCAGAGTTGTACGAGCACCAAACTTCAGGAGGTTTTCCCTTTGTTGTCTCCTGAGAATCTTTCAGTGGTAGGTGGGGCCTGCAATCAGACCAACTGTGTGCCCTCAATCCACAGCTGGGGCTGTAGTCTGACTGATGCCAGTGTTTAACTTTCCATTTCCCCGAGATAAGAGTCACTTTGGAATGGTTCTTGTCTCTCTTGGGGATGCTTGCACCCTGCCAGCCTTGTGGCCTCAGTTTTAATGAGCTTTAGCCAATAGCATATTGGCAGGGGGTGAATTCACAATGTTATCAGGGCAGGGTGCAGTGTGCCCACAAACTTTGTATTGTGGAAAGAGGGAACATGCTGCCAATGTTGCCAGGACCAGTCCTACTGGCATGGGCACATAGTTTTAAGAAGGTACACACTGGTCTGATGGGAAAAGAAACATAATGCTGCTTATCCCCGGTCCTAGGGACTCTGGGCCAGATTTGCAAAGCATACATGAGCAAGATGCACAGTTTTAAGGGGGTGCTTACAGGTCCTCCACAGGAGGGGATCTGTTGCTACCCCCTAGCTGCTGCTAGGACTGAGGCCCCTCATTGCATACATCAGAAGACATAGTATTGGCAAAGTCTGTACTGGTTTTCTATGGGGTGCCTCAGAGCTCCTGGACTGAGGCAAGCATGACTGGAAAGGATGGATATGTGGAACCCCAGGAGCTGGGTTTTAGTACAATTGAGTTGGGTAGTGAATGTCTGCTCCACTGGTTCCTGCAGGTGGCATGTGTTTATGCTTGGGATAGGGGAGGAAAATGGTGCCTGGAAGGTCCTTTATTCCTGGAGAAGTCTCCCAGGGATCTCTGTCCCACCAAGACACACAAGAATTTAATAAATAATTCTCCTTCTTGTATGTCCCAGGAATTTTTCAAACTGCTGCTTCTCTGCTCTATCTTGGAGGGCTGTGTGTCCTACTTTCTCTTTTAGTATGAGGACTCAGTTTCCTTTAGTACTTTCCTCAGTACCAAGTCCACTGATTTTTGAATTTCAAGACTTTGAATGCTTCTTGTTTTAAGAACTCATGAAATTCAGCCCCTCGAGTTTTCAAAGCCAAAAATTATGTTTTGTCTTCCTGCACAGACTCCCTCATGTGATAGTCTGTTTCACTCTCTTCTCTGTTTTCATGGGTCACTCCCTCTCAAGGTCTTGTAAGTTTTTTTGGATCCCCACTGAGTCTCTGCCCTTCCTACCCTCTTGGATATGGCCTCCTCCCAAATTTAGTGTGTAGTCTGTTCTTCCAGGCTTCAGGTCATTTTCTAGGCTATTTACAGATGTGAATGTTATCTAGTTGTGTCCATGGGATGAGGTGAGGCTAGGGGCCTCCTACTCCACCATCTTCCTTGTCTCCCATACTTATCTTATGATTGTCATATCATCTTGATCAACTGACCCCTTCATCAGTATGAAATAACCTTCTATACCTCTTTTTACTTTTTAAAAATAATCTACTTTGATATTCTTGTATCTACCTCTGCTTTTCTGGGTTAGTATTAGAGTGTTATATCTTTTCCCATATTTTTATTTAGCCTCCATATGCTGTTATATCTATAGTGAGATTCTATCAGATAGCATCTGAATCTGCTTTTTAATCCACTTTGACAGTCTTTGCCTTTTAATTGGAGTTTTTTTAGATATTTGAATTCAATGTAATTATTGATGTATTTGAGTTAAAATTTACCCTTTTGTTATTTGATTTTTAATTATGTTTTCTCCTTCTACTCTGTGCTCAGTTTTGGCTGTTTTTATGTTAACTTTGGTAAATTGAATGCTTTTTATTATTCTATTTTTGTCTCCTTTGTTGAATTATTATAATTCTTCATGGTGCTTTTTTAGTGATTGCTTTAGACTTTACAGTATACATCTTCCACTTATCAGTCTGCCTTCTTGTGGTGTTATTGTATCATTTAGTGTGTCTTATAAGAGCTTATAATAGTATGCTTCCATTTCTCTGCCTCATGCTGGCTTTTGTAATATTGTTGATATACATTTTATTTCAATATGTTATAACCTCTACAATTAGTTTTAATGAATTTTACTTTAAATAGTCATAATCTTTTAAACCTAATAGGAACAAAATGCTTGTTGTATTTATGTGTATATTTGCCATTTTCAGTACTCTTCATCCTTCTGATTACATCTGGATTTGTGTCTATGTTAATTTTCTTTCTTCCTGAAGAATTTCATTTACATTTTTTATAATTCAAGTCTTTTGGTGCATGCATATGCCTGATAAAGTCTTTTTGAAAGATATTTAGAGAGATTATTTCACTGGGTATAGATTTCTGTGCTAAATATTTTTTAAGTGTTTTGAAGATGTTGTTCCATTAGCTTTTGGCCTAAATTGTTTTCAACAAGTAGTTTGCTCTCCTTCATATATTTGTTAGCATGTTTATGATGTGTTTCTTTCTCCCTACCACCTTTACTTTTAAGGTTTTTTTTTTTTAAAGATTTTATTTTTATTTATTTAACAGAGAGAGAAATCACAAGTAGTCAGAGAGGCAGACAGAGAGATAGGGAGAAGCAGGCTCCCTGCTGAGAAGAGAGCCTGATGCGGGGCTCGATCCCAGGACCCTGAAATCATGACCTAAACCAAAGGCAGAGGCCCAACCCACTGAGCCACCCAGGTGCCCCAGGTTTTTTTTTTTTTTCTTTTTTTCTTTATCAGTGTTTTTCAACAATATTATGATACATTTTGATGTATTTCATGTTCCTTGTCTTTGGAGTTTGTTGAACTTTTTAGATTTGTGGTTTTATTGTTTTACTTAATTTGTATAATTTTCAACCATTATTATTTTAAATATTTTTTCTGTCCCCCTCCACTTCTTTCATGGATTGTATTTTTCTGAGTATTAGGCCATTTGACATTTTTCCATCATTCACTGATGCTCTATTTCTTGATTTTTTGTTTTTGTTTTTTTTTGGTCTTTTTTCCCCTCCCTTTATAATTTGCATGATTTCCCTTGCTAACTCTTTAAGATAACTAGTATTTCCAACTGCATTGTGTAATCTGCCTTACTCCTGTTTAGTGCATCTTTTTTTTTGATCTGAGATACTGTAGTTTTCATTTCTAGCAATCTCATTTAGATTTTTTTAAAAGTCTTTTATATCAGTTCTAGCATGCACATTTCTTCCCTAGCTTCTTGAACATATGGAATACACTTAACTTTTAATATCCTTATGCATTAGTTATATAATCTGCATAATTTCTGAGTCAGTTTTGATCAATGATTTTTCTCCTTATTGTGTGCCATATTTTCCTTCTTTGTGTGCCTGTTAATTTTTTATCAAATGCCAGACATCATGAATTTTATTTTGTTGGGTACTGGATATTTTTCCATTTATATAAATATTTTTGAATTTTGTTTCAGGACAAAGTTAAATTACTTGCAAATAAACAGTTGATCCTTTCAGATCTCATCAACTTTATTAATTGTTATCCAAAGTATTTTTTTTTATGGGCTCTGTTATTCTTATTGAATAGATCATGCTATGTTTGGTCTGCTAAGTTTCTGGTGACTATATTTGATATTCATGATTTAAGAGGATTTTCTGGGTTATTTACAGATGTGAGTGTTATCTAGTTGTGTCCATGGGATGAGGTGAGCCTAGGGTCCTCCTACTCCACTGATTACTATATTTGATACTCATGAATTAAGAGAATTTCTGCTAAGGCATGTGAGGCCTGAAATGGTTACTATATTCAATACTCATGAATTAGGAGAAATTCCTCTGGTTACTCTATTCGATACTCATGGGTCAAGAGAATTTCTCCTGTGGCTTGTGAGGCCCAAAATGGTTTCTGGCCTGTGAGAATACCATGTTTTGATTCTTCTAGTTCTTTTGATGGTCCTGTCTGTGGGTAGTTTCCATTCATGCATGTACTGATCACTATTCAGATGATAACTGAAAATCATCTGCAGATATTCAAAGCTCTCCTCTGTGCACTCTCACCTATTACTCTGCCTGTGAACTTTAGCTGTCTTGGCTTTCCTGAGCTTCCAGCTTCTTTTGAACTTATGGAAAGTACTGGGATGTTCTTAAGTTTTCCCCCTTCTTTGTGCTATAGCATGGAAACTCCAGTCAGTAGGGTGGGACAATCATAGGGTCCATTTCATTTTTTTTGTTTCTTAGGAGCACTTTCATTGGTTGCCTGACTTCCAATGTCTTTAAAACTATTGTTTCACATATTTTACTTTTTTTTTCCATTTGTTTAAGCAAGAAGGGAAAGTCCAGTCCCTGCTCTTTTGTCTTTACTGAAAGATGTCTTCCCCACTCTTAAATTTTAAAACATTTTTTCTTAATGAAGAATTCATACATTACTGCTAATATGTTTAATATACTGCCAAAAATCATATGGCAAGGTAAATCTTACTCCAATTGCTCCTTATATTTTTCTTTTCAGACATTTCTTGGAATTTACATGTGAGCACATAATATATAACATGAGGCACTAAAAATTCCTAAAATTTAGAATAAGCGGTATAGAGTTCAGCATGTTATCACAATAGTAATGTGACCTCAGAAAAGTTAGCTTCTTAAAAACTGCAGTGATAATATTTATTGTCCAGGATATTTGTTAGCATTAAATTAAATAATGAATGTAAAGAGAACATTCCAGGCGATAAAAAATGACAGCAATTAGTAGGTAGATTATAACAATAATGCTATCAAAAACAACAGCAATAGTATCATTGGAAACTTAAATGTTATGTGCTTATTAGACAGTGGCTAGATAAGAGGCAATAAATTGCAAAATAGCATAAAAGAGACTCAATATTTTTCAGCAAATGGAGACCAAAAAGTGCAATTTAACTGCCACTCATCTACCCATGTAATTACTGTTACACAATTAATCTCTAAGATAAAATAAGCAGGAAAAGATCATCCGTGCTGGTTTTATTTATCATTTAAATGCAATTGTGGTAGAAATGTACTTAAAAATATATAGAAGCATCTATATGAAAGAAGAAATACAGTAATGGACAGTTGGGTTCCATCACAGTTGGAAACATCATAGCAAGGAAATGCTTTGGGCTCATGTGATAAGGTTTTATTTTCTAATTTTGGCACCTTCAGATTTCTAGATCATTTCATTTTGAGATGAGAAAGTTTGAGAATGCCTGTACGATCCTGAACTACTTAGCAATACAGATTCATGGGGATCTAAGGCTATTATACTGTTCTATACAAAATAACATTCTAAAAATGAAAAATAAAAGTTGAGAATATTAACTCTTGACTCTCAATTGTTTTCACTTAAATGTATTTCAGTTTTTTAGGCTAGTTTGGTTCTCCTTTACTATACAGCGGTCTCTGAAATTGTTTGCTTTTATTGGCAGTTATAAATGGTAATTATTTTAATGATAGAAACAGCAATCACCAAAAACAAACAAACAAACAAAAAAACAGTAAAATTAATGTCTTTTATTGAGCAGCACCTCCAGTATTATTCTAGAGGCTTTTGGGTTTTTTGTTTTGTTTTGTTTTTTGTTTTTTTAAAGATTTTATTTATTTATTTGACAGAGAGAGAGATCACAAGTAGGCAGAAAGGCAGGCAGAGAGAGGGGGCTCCTTCCTGAGCCCCTGAGCTTCCTCCTCCTTCCTGAGCAGAGAGCCTGATGTGGGGCTCAATCCCAGGACCCTGAGATTATGACCTGAGCTGAAGGCAGAAGCTTAACCCACTGAGCCACACAGGCACCCCATCTAGAGGCTTGTTAACATACTATATAATTTAATTCTCACATAAAATGTAAAATACTTGTTATTTGTTAAATGAAGTAATGAGTTCAGAGAGTTGTCACTTATTGTAGTTTACCCATTAAGTGTTAGAATGGGATCTGAAACCAAGACTGGATAATATAACTACAAAGTATTTGTTTTTTCATCATGTTATACTGATTGTTGTTTTTTTTTTTTAAATATTTTATTTATTTATTTATTTATTTATTTGAGAGAGAGTGAGTGGTAGGGATAGAGAGGGAATATGAACCAGATTCCGTGCTGAGTGCAGAGCCTGATGTGTGGCTTTATCCCGTGACTGCGAGATCATGACCTGAACCAAAACCAGGAGTCAGTAGTTAATTGACTGAGCCACCCAGGTGCCTCTATATTGGTTTTTAATATTAGCCATAACTAAAGATAATTTTTAAATGTGTGTGATTTTGAAGCAATCATTTAATGTGATGCAAGACAAATAGTGTACTTTTTAGATCATTTAGATCTTTTTAGATCATCTACATGTGTACTTCTTCCACAAAAATATAGGATGGAGAAGTAGTTGGGAATAGACATGAAATTTATTAGTATACTATTTTTATGACACCTCTTTTGCTGCTGAAAGATCTATTTACTGTTACATGACTTGAACAAGACCACACAACCTCTATACCTCAAATAAACCCCCCCCTTTTTTTTATTTGGAATAAATAAATATTTTTTAATACAGGCAGGTTGTAATTTTGTGGAATGAACATTGGACTTAAAGTCATTAGACATAGTAGACTCAATGCTTGGCTCTGGCATTTATCTAGTTTTGTGACCCTGGATAAGTTATTTATCCTTCATGCCTCATTTTTATTATCTATGAAATAATGGTTATGATAAAATAATATTTACATCAAAGGGTTGATGTAAAGATTACATGAGGCAGTGTATGCAAAAGAGCTTGACATACTCTAAAGCACCATGCAAATGCAAAGCATTGCTGCTGTTATTATGTATTGCAGTATGCACTGAATTGGGCACCTGGGTGGCTCAGCTGGCTAACCATCTGCCTTCAGTGTAGGTCATGATCCTGGGGTCTTGGGATTGAGCCCTGCATCAGGCTCCCTTTTCAGTGGGGAGCCTGCTTCTCCCTCTTCCTCTTCCCCTCCCCCTGCTTGTGTTTTCTCTCTCTCAAATAAGTAGAATCTTTTAAAAAAATGAATTATCCAAAAGGATTATACACTAGATTATACATCTTTCCCTCAGTAAAAGGGAAGGGAGTATGGAAAATTCTCTAGAAAAATGAGGTCATATCTAAGGACCGAATATAGAAGTTTTAATCTTCATTTCCAGTATAAAGACACATGCCTTCTACGCCTTCCTTGGAGCTCATCTTTGGGAATAGGGAAAAGGATATCCTGGAGTCAATTCATGGTGGGAGACCGTAGAGCAGAAGAGGTTATTGTACTATTTTTTGCTGGAGCAGGCTGCTTTTCCATCTGAGGAATGTCAGTTGTTTTAAGTTTCTGCTACATAAAGAAAGGGCACTTTAGTAAGCAGGATAGGTACAGCCAGCAAAAACTGCATACTAAACTCCTAAGCAGTGAGCAACTCCATGAGGCAGAAAGATCAGAAAACTTATATCCTCTATGCTGTGGTATGAAAGCTCCTGATTATCTTGAGATTTTTCAGCTGTTTCAACTTCCCTGAGTTTCTTTTACAGAGAGAACTTGCAGTTAATGCTGTCTTCTCAGAACATATTTATTGCAGTTATATTTATTTCATTGTTTTTTTAAATCCTTATCACCTTGGCAACAGTGTTCTATTACAAGAATAACACCTGAATCTTACCAAACGCTACCTTGAAGTGAGTTGTCTAATGAGTAAAGCTTCAGTTTTGCTGTTTTGCTAAAAATGTAGCTTGATGCAAGTTTAAACAAGTGACAAAATATTCATGTGTGCTCCCATGAAACAATGGGAGGATTAGGCTCCACCAGGTGGTTCTTTTGGTGGCAATAGTACCCTTGATGTTGCTGGAGATATACTTGCTGGTCTTCCTTTTTTTCTTCCTTGTACCACTTTCTTTCATGTATTCCATTCTGTAGTCATGCAAAATGGGTATGTTTTCATGGGGTATTTCATGCATATATGTGTTTTGTTATCTTTGGTTATACTGAACATGCTGTTTGAAGTGCTTTTTCCCACCATTTTCAAGTTGTTTTTTTCTGCTTATTCTTCAAAAATCAACTCAAATCCTTGTGGTAAAAACTTTTTTTTTTTTTAAATTTTCCCCAGAAAAATTGCTTAGACTTTGCAACAGTGCCTGGCCAATTCCTCTGTTTTAGGATCTACCATGTTGTGTACCTCTGCTGCTCCTCACTGCCTCCCAGCCATTCTGCTACTCTGTGAAGGCGGGAGTTCTCTTATTCATGATCATATCTATAGTGTCTATCCCAATGCCTGGTTTTGGTAGGTTCCCTATAATGTCTGTTAAATAAATGAATAAATAGAATTTTTTGGAGCAAGCATCATGCTTCCCATGTTTGGATCCCAGGTCTGCCACTTATTAGCTGAATGGCCTTGGGCAGATCTCAAACTGTGTTCGTCAGTTATAAAATAAAATAAGATACCTCCCCTATCAAGTTGTTGTGAGAATTTAATATATGTCAAATGTGCATATTAGTGCCACACACATAATAAGTGATCACTATAATTATTATTTTCAATATGCTATTCTTCTCATTTTACAAACTCATATCTTTTTCGCATTCCAATAATAGGGTGTTTCTCAGAAGGCATTAGCATGGCTGCATGTGTATAACTCAATTTATGCTATTTATGTGTGTTTTTTTTGTTTGGTTTGGTTTTGTTTCTAGTTTTTTTATTCCAGTGGCTTGAAACATGGCAGATCTATTTACAGGGATGAAGTTCTATTGTCAGTGTCAGCTGAAGAGACATACACTGCTACATAGAGCAGACTTCTCTGATGCACCATGTATGAATGGTTTAGCTTTGGATCCATACTGTGATAACTAGGGTACTTTGTGTTAACCAAAACCCTGAACAATAGGACCTTGGACTCTAGGTCTTTGCTCGAGTTGACCTTTGACTCTACCTTGGACTTGACCTTGGACTTCAGGTCTTGGCTAAGAGGCTGGATCTCAAGTATCATCTACTTTATTTAGTCCTTAACTTCTTGCCCTGTTGGCCCCTGCATAGGGCCTCACACATTGTTGTATCTTCTTGGTATTTGTTGAATGGATTAGGAAATGAATGAGGATTAGATGAAATAAATATTATTTTTATTTTAGAAACAATATAAAATTATCTGTGATCATTAAAGAAAGATCATGACATGGAAAGTGAACTTCATATTCCCATATCTTAAAGAGAAGCACTATCAGTACTTTAGAACATATTGTTCTAAACTTTTGCCTATATATTATCAGAGATATACTATTTTGATTTTTTTTTTAACAAAGTTGGGATGAGTGCAGTGTCAGAACCACTCAGTTTAAAAACTAACCAAGGAAAAAGGGGTAGACTACAAGAAAATGGGCTGTTAGGACATTGGAATTATAGATATTGTTTAGGTTCTCCTCAGTCTTTACTCTTGTTTTCTGAAATTTTGGTTCAATAACCAATTTCAGTTAAAGGCAACAGTGTGTGAAAGTGCCTATCTTGTCTTATCCCTATCAGTATAAGCTCATTATTAGAAGAATGCTAATTAGGATACTTGAAAATTTCATTTCATTGTTTTACTTTGAATACCTTTGAATATTGAAGAGTTTGAACTATTGTTTTTTTATCGGCCATTATTATTTTCTTTTTAAAATATATCTTTTTTCCATCTGTCAGTTTATCCTCATTATATATTACTAGTGTTGACCCTTTTGTTTGGATTCTGTGGCAAACTAAAATTGTATTTGTGTGTAGAGGTTCCTCAAGCTGATATTTTTGTTGATTTTTTTAAATTTATTTGCTTGCTTTTAGGCTTAGCACATCTTTTCCATCTATGTAACACAGAACTATTCTTGATGATGTTCTACTTTGAATTTTTAAATTTAAGTATAATATGCTTCAATATACCCAAAAGTGGATATATCAAATGTTTATAGCTCACTTATTTAACATACCTGTTTAACCAACATCACCTAGATTAAAAAATAAAACATTACTAGCACCTCAGAAACTCTTAACTCTCACTCTTGTGTCAATCACTTACTCCCTGGTAGCCCATATCCTTATTTATAACAGCATAGATTTTAATTGCCTGTTTTTCTATTTCATTATTTCATGTAAATGGAATCATACAGTGTGTATTCTTTTGTGCCTTGCTTTATTTAGAGTTATATTTTAAGATTCATCCATATTATTTCATATAGTAGACATTGTTTCACTTTCATTGCTATGTATCATTTTTGTGCTTGTGAATATATGAAACTGTTTATCCACTCTGTTGCTATTAACATGTCGTTGGTAAACATATGGATATCTGTTGAGTAGATACCTAGGAATTGCCAGGTCATAGAGTATACAATTGTTGATCTTTAAATAGGCAAATTATTTTCCTAAGTAGTTGTACCAATTTATCCTTCCTCCAGCAGTATGTGAGAGTTGTTCTTGCCAATCCTTTATTTAGTCATTTTCATTTTAGAACTTCATGTGGGTTTGTAGAAATTTTCACTGTGGTTTTACTTCCTTAATGAAAATGATTGTTTAAGAGTTTGAGCACTATTTATGGAGTATATTTGTAGTTTTCGTATCCTTTTCTTTGAAATACCTGTTCACATCATTGCCTATTTTTTATTGGTTAGTCTGCCATTTTCTTAGTGATTTGGGGAATTCTTGATATATTCTGGATACTAGTCTTTTGGTGACTATATGAATGAAAATATCTTATTTCCAACTCTAAGTTGCGTTTTCTATCTTAAAATGGTGTCTATTGATGAATGTACATTCTTTTTTTTTAAAATTTTTTAAATTTTTATTTCTTTTCAGCGTAACAATTCATTGTTTTTGCACCACACCCAGTACTCCATGCAATACGTGCCCTCCATAATACCAACCATCTGGCTCCCGCAACCTCCCACCCCCCGCCCCTTCAAAACCCTCAGATTGTTTTTCAGAGTTCATAGTCTCTCATGGTTCATCTCACCCTCCAATTTCCCTCAACTCCCTTCTCCTCTCCATCTCCCCATGTCCTCCGTGTTATTTTTTATGCTCCACAAATAAGTGAAACCATATGATAATTGACTCTCTCTGCTTGACTTATTTCACTCAGCATAGTCTCCTCCAGTCCCGTCCATGTTGCTACAAAAGTTGGGTATTCATCCTTTCTGATGGAGGCATAATACTCCATAGTGTATATGGAACACATCTTCCTTATCCATTCATCTTTTGAAGGGCATCTTGGTTCTTTCCACAGTTTGATGACCATGGCCATTGCTGCTATAAATATTGGGGTACAGAAGGCCCTTCTTTTCACTACATCTGTATCTTTGGGGTAAATAACCAGTAGTGCAATTGCAGGGCCATACGGAAGCTCTATTTTTAATTTCTTAAGGAATCCCCACACTGTTCTCCAAAGTGGCTGCACCAACTTGCATTCCCAACAACAGTGGAAGAGGGCTCCCCTTTCTCCACATCCTCTCCAACACATGTTGTTTCCTGTCTTGCTAATTTTGGCCATTCTAACTGGTGTAAGGTGGTATCTCAATGTAGTTTTGATTTGAATCTCCCTGATGGCTAGTGATGATGAATATTTTTTCATGTGTCTGATAGCCATTTGTATGTCTTCATTGGAGCACTGTCTGTTCATATCTTCTGCCCATTTATTGATATGATTATCTGTTTTCTGTGTGTTGAGTTTGAGAAGTTCCTTATAGATCCTGGATATCAACCTTTTGTCTGTAGTCTTATTTGCAAATATTTTCTCCCTTTCTGTGGGTTGCCTCTTTGTTTTGTTGACTGTTTCCTTTGCTGTGCAGAAGCTTTTGATCTTGATGAAGTCCCAGAAGTTCATTTTCGCTTTTGTTTCCTTTGCATTTGGAGACATATCTTGAAAGAAGTTGATGTGGCTGATGTCGGAGGTTACTGCCTATGTTCTCCTTTAGGATTCTGATGGACTCCTGTCTCACATTCCTGTCTTTTGTCCATTTCGAGTTTATCTTTGTGTACAGTGTAAGAGAATGGTCGAGTTTCATTCTTCTATACATAGCTGTCCAATTTTCCCAGCACCATTTATTGAAGACACTGTCTTTTTCCGCTGTATATTTTTTCCTGCTTTGTCTTAGATTATTTGACCATAGAGTTGAGGGTCCATATCTGGGCTCTCGACTCTGTTCCATTGATCTATGTGTCTGTTTTTATGCCAGTACCATGCTGTCTTGGTGAATACAGCTTTGTAGTAAAGCTTGAAATCAGGTAACGTGATGCCCCCCGTTTTATTTTTGTTTTCAACATTTCCTTAGCGATTCAGGGTCTCTTCTGGTTCCATACAAATTTTAGGATTATTTGCTCCAGCTCTTTGAAAAATACCAAAGGAATTTTGATCAGAATGGCATTAAAAGTATAGATTGCCCTAGGCAGTATAGACAGTTTAACAATGTTTATTCTTCCAATCCAAGAGCATGGAATGGTCTTCCATCTTTTTGTGTCTTCTTCAATTTCTTTCATGAGTGTTCTGTAGTTCCTCGAGTACAGATCCTTTACCTCTTTGGTTAGGTTTATTCCCAGGTATCTTATGGTTCTTGGTGCTATAGTAAATGGAATCGATTCTCTAATTTCCCTTTCTGTATTTTCATTGTTAGTGTATAAGAAAGCCACTGATTTCTGTACATTGACTTTGTATCCTGCCACGTTACTGAATTGCTGTATGAGTTCTAGTAGTTTGGGGGGTGGAGTCTTTTGGGTTTTCCATATAAAGAATCATGTCATCTGCGAAGAGAGAGATTTTGACTTTCTTCATTGCCAATTTGGATACCTTTTATTTCTCTTTGTTGTCTGATTGCTGTTGCTAGGACTTCTAATACTATGTTGAACAAGAGTGGTGAGAGTGGGCATCCTTGTCGTGTTCCTGATCTCAACGGGAAGGCTACAAGCTTTTTCCCATTGAGGATGATATTTGCTGTGGGTCTTTCACAGATAGATTTTATGACGTTCAGGAATGTTCCCTCTATCCCTATACTTTGAAGCGTTTTAGTCAGGAACGGATGCTCGATTTTGTCAAATGCTTTTTCTGCATCCATTGAGAGGACCATGTGGTTCTTCTCTCTTCTCTTATTGATTTGTTCTATCACATTGATTGATTTGCGAATGTTGAACCATCCTTGTAACCCAGGGATAAATCCCACCTGGTCATGGTGGAAAATCTTTTTGATGTGCTGTTGAATCCTGATTGCTAGGATCTTGTTGAGAATCTTAGCATCCATATTCATCAGTGATATTGGTCTGAAATTATTTCTGGTAGGGTCTTTGCCTGGTTTTGGGGATCAGGATAATACTGGCTTCATAGAAAGAGTCTGGAAGTTTTCCTTCTGCTTCAATTTTTTGAAACAGCTTCAGGAGAATAGGTGTTATTTCTTCTTTGAAAGTTTGGTAGAATTCCCCAGGGAATCCATCAGGTCCTGGGCTCTTGTTTTTTGGGAGGTTTTTGATCACTGATTCAATCTCGTTACTAGATATTGGTCTATTCAGGTTGTCAATTTCTTCCTGGTTCAATTTTGGGAGTTTATAGTTTTCCAGGAATGCATCCATTTCATCGAGGTTGCTTAACTTATTGACATGTAACTGTTGATAATAACTTCTGATGATTGTTTCTACTTCCTTGGTGCTATTTGTGATCTCTCCCTTTTCATTCATAATTTTATTAATTTGAGCTTTCTCTCTTTTCTTTTGGATTTGTGTGGCCACTTGTTTATCGATCTTATTGATTCTTTCAATAAACCAGCTTCTAGTTTTATTGATATGTTCTACTGTATCTCTAGGTTCTACCTCATTGATCTCTGCTCTATTCTTGATTATTTCCCTTCTTGTGTGTGGAGTTGGTTTAATTTCTTGTTTATTCTCCAGTTCTTTAAGGTGTAGAGACAGCTGGTGTGATCTGGCTTTTTCAATTTTTTTGAGGGAAGTTTGGATGGGTATGTATTTCCCCCTTAGGACTGCCTTTGCAGTATCCTATAGGTTTTGGACCAAAGCCTCTTCATTCTCATTGGTTTCCATGAATTGTTTCAGTTCTTCTTTGATCTCCTGGTTGATCCAAGCATTCTTAAGCAAGATGGTCTTTAACTTCCAGGTGTTTGAGTTCTTTCCAAACTTTTCCTTGTGATTGAGCTCCAGATTCAAAGCATTGTGATCTGAGAATATGCAGGGAATAATCTTAGTCTTTTGGTATCAGTTGAGTCCTGATTTGTGACCCAGTATGTGGTCTATTCTTGAGAAGGTTCCATATGCTCTTGAGAAGAATGAGTATTCTGTTGTTTAAGGGTGGAATGTTCTGTATATATCTTTGAGGTCCATCTGGTCCAATGTGTCATTCAATGCTCTTGTTTCTTTATTGATTTTCTGCTTGGATGATCTGTCTATTACTGAGAGAGGCATGTTAAGATCTCCTACTATTAATGTATTCATATCAATATGACTCTTTATCTTGATTAATAGTTTTCTTATGTAATTGGCTGCTCCCATATTGGGGGAATAGATATTTACATTTGTTAGATCATCTTGGTGGATAGTCCCTTTAAGAATGATGTAGTGTAGAGGGAGGAGTCAAGATGGCGGAGAAGTAGCAGCTGAGACTACTTCAGGTAGCGGGAGATCAACTAGATAGCTTATCTAACGATTGCAAACACCTACAAATCCAACGGGAGATCGAAGAGAAGAAGAACAGCAATTCTAGAAAGAGAAAATCAACCACTTTCTGAAAGGTAGGACTGGCCGAGAAGTGAATCCAAAGGGACGGGAAGATAGACCGCGGGGGGAGGGGCCGGCTCCCAGCAAGCGGCGGAGCAACGGAGCACAAAATCGGGACTTTTAAAAGTCTGTTCCGCTGAGGGACATCGCTCCAGAGGCTTAACTGGGGTGAAGCGCACGCGGGGTCAGCGTGGCCTCAGGTCCCTCAGGGTCACAGAAGGATCGGGGGTGTCTGAGTGTCGCAGAGCTTACAGGTATTAGAACCGGGAAGCCGGCTACAGAGACAGAGTCGAGGAGTGAGCTCTAAGCTCGGGTTTACCTTGAACCGGTCTCAGGCTCGGTCAGCTGGAGCGTGGCCGGAGGCCAGGGTGAAGGGAGCAATTGGGCGCTGTTCTCTGAGGGCACACTGAGGAGTGGGGCCCCAGACTCTCGGCTCCTCCGGGCCGGAGACTGGGAGGCCGCCATCTTCGTTCCCGTCCTTCGGACTCTATGGAAAGCGCTCAGGGAACAAAAGCTCCCGACAGCAAACCCGAGCGGATTACTCAGCCCGGCCCCTGGTAAGGGCGGTGCAACTCCGCCTGGGGCAAAGACACTTGAGAATCACTACAACAGGCCCCTCCCCCAGAAGATCAACAAGAAACCCAGCCGGGACCAAGTTCACCTACCAAGGAGTGCAGTTTCAACACCAAGGAGAGCAGCGGAATTCCAGAGGAGGAGAAAGCAAAGCACGGAACTCATGGCTTTCTCCCCATGATTCTTTAGCCTTGCAGTTAATTTAATTTTTTTTTCTTTTTCAATTTTTTTTCTCTTCTTCTGCTAAATTTTTTTAACTTTTACCCTTTTCTTTTTTAACGTTTTTTAACTAGTTCATCTAATATATATATATTTTTTTCCTTTTTATATTTTTTCATTATTGGTTTTCTTTTTTTATTTGTTTCTTTTTTCTTTTTTTTTTTTCTTTTCTTTTTTTCTTTCTGAACCTCTTTATATCCCCTTCCCCAACCCCTCACGATTTGGGATCTCTTCTGATTTGGCTAAAGCATATTTTCCTGGGGTTGTTGACACACTTTTAGTATTTTACTTGTTCCTTCATATACTTTTATCTGGACAAAATGACAAGGCGGAAAAATTCACCACAAAAAAAAAACAAGAGGCAGTACCAAAGGCTAGGGACCTAATCAATACAGACATTGGTAATATGTCAGATCTAGAGTTCAGAATGACGATTCTCAAGGTTCTAGCCGGGCTCGAAAAAGGCATGGAAGATATTAGAGAAACCCTCTCGGGAGATATAAAAGCCCTTTCTGGAGAAATAAAAGAACTAAAATCTAATCAAGTTGAAATCAAAAAAGCTATTAATGAGGTACAATCAAAAATGGAGGCTCTCACTGCTAGGATAAATGAGGCAGAAGAAAGAATTAGCGATATAGAAGACCAAATGACAGAAAATAAAGAAGCTGAGCAAAAGAGGGACAAACAGCTACTGGACCACGAGGGCAGAATTCGAGAGATAAGTGACACCATAAGACGAAACAACATTAGAATAATTGGGATTCCAGAAGAAGAAGAAAGAGAGAGGGGAGCAGAAGGTATATTGGAGAGAATTATTGGAGAGAATTTCCCCAATATGGAAAAGGGAACAAGCCTCAAAATCCAGGAGGTTCAGAGAACCCCCCTCAAAATCAATAAGAATAGGTCCACACCCCGTCACCTAATAGTCAAATTTACAAGTCTTAGTGACAAAGAGAAAATCCTGAAAGCAGCCCCGGAGAAGAAGTCTGTAACATACAATGGTAAAAATATTAGATTGGCAGCAGACTTATCCACAGAGACCTGGCAGGCCAGAAAGAGCTGGCATGATATATTCAGAGCACTAAACAAGAAAAACATGCAGCCAAGAATACTCTATCCAGCTAGGCTATCATTGAAAATAGAAGGAGAGATTAAAAGCTTCCAGGACAAACAAAAACTGAAAGAATTTGCAAACACCAAACCAGCTCTACAGGAAATATTGAAAGGGGTCCTCTAAGCAAAGAGAGAGCCTAAAAGTAGTAGATCAGAAAGGAAAAGAAACAATATACAATAACAGTCACCTTACAGGCAATACAATGGCACTAAATTCATATCTCTCAATAGTTACCCTGAATGTAAATGGGCTAAATGCCCCAATCAAAAGACACAGGGTATCAGAATGGATAAAAAACCAAAACCTATCTATATGTTGCCTACAAGAAACTCATTTGAAACCCGAAGACACCTTCAGATTTAAAGTGAGGGGGTGGAAAAGAATTTACCATGCTAATGGACATCAGAAGAAAGCAGGAGTGGCAATCCTTATATCAGATCAATTAGATTTTAAGCCAAAGACTATAATAAGAGATGAGGAAGGACACTATATCATACTCAAAGGATCTGTCCAACAAGATCTAACAATTGTAAATATCTATGCCCCTAACGTGGGAGCAGCCAACTATATAAACCAATTAATAACAAAATCAAAGAAACACATCGACAATCATACAATAATAGTAGGGGACTTTAACACTCCCCTCACTGAAATGGACAGATCATCCAAGCAAAAGATCAACAAGGAAATAAAGGCCTTAAATGACACACTGGACCAGATGGACATCACAGATATATTCAGAACATTTCATCCCAAAGCAACAGAATACACATTCTTCTCTAGTGCCCATGGAACATTCTCCAGAATAGATCACATCCTCGGTCCTAAATCAGGTCTCAACCAGTATCAAAAGATTGGGATCATTCCCTGCATATTTTCAGACCACAATGCTCTGAAGCTAGAACTCAATCACAAGAGGAAATTTGGAAAGAACCCAAATACATGGAGACTAAACAGCATCCTTCTAAAGAATGAATGGGTCAACCAGGAAATTAAAGAAGAATTGAAAAAAATCATGGAAACAAATGATAATGAAAACACAACGATTCAAAATCTGTGGGACACAACAAAGGCAGTCCTGAGAGGAAAATATATAGCGGTACAAGCCTTTCTCAAGAAACAAGAAAGGTCTCAGGTACACAACCTAACCCTACACTTAGAGGAGCTGGAGAAAGAACAAGAAAGAAACCCTAAACCCAGCAGGAGAAGAGAAATCATAAAGATCAGAGCAGAAATCAATGAAATAGAAACCAAAAAAACAATAGAACAAATCAATGAAACTAGGAGCTGGTTCTTTGAAAGAATTAATAAGATTGATATACCCCTGGCCAGACTTATCAAAAAGAAAAGAGAAAGGACCCAAATCAATAAAATCATGAATGAAAGAGGAGAGATCACAACTAACACCAAAGAAGTACAGACAATCATAAGAACATATCATGAGCAACTCTATGCCAACCAATTTGACAATCTGGAAGAAATGGATGCATTCCTAGAGACATATAAACTACCACAACTGAACCAGGAAGAAATAGAAAGCCTGAACAGACCCATAACCAGTAAGGAGATTGAAACAGTCATCAAAAATCTCCAAACAAACAAAAGCCCAGGGCCAGACGGCTTCCCGGGGGAATTCTACCAAACATTTAAGGAAGAACTAATTCCTATTCTCCTGAAGTTGTTCCAAAAAATAGAAATGGAATGAAAACTTCCAAACTCATTTTATGAAGCCAGCATCACCTTGATCCCAAAACCAGACAAGGATCCCATCAAAAAAGAGAACTACAGACCAATATCCTTGATGAACACAGATGCAAAAATTCTCACCAAAATACTAGCCAATAGGATTCAACAGTACATTAAAAGGATTCACCATGACCAAGTGGGATTTATTCCAGGGCTGCAAGGTTGGTTCAACATCCGCAAATCAATCAATGTGATACAACACATTAATAAAAGAAAGAACAAGAACCATATGATACTCTCCATAGATGCTGAAAAAGCATTTGACAAAGTACAGCATCCCTTCCTGATCAAAACTCTTCAAAGTGTAGGGATATAGGGCACATACCTCAATATTATCAAAGCCATCTATGAAAAACCCATCGCAAATATCATTCTCAATGGAGAAAAACTGAAAGCATTTCCGCTAAAGTCAGGAACACGGCAGGGATGTCCGTTATCACCACTGCTATTCAACATAGTGCTAGAAGTCCTAGCCTCAGCAATCAGACAACAAAAAGAAATTAAAGGCATCCAAATCGGCAAAGAAGAAGTCAAACTATCACTCTTTGCAGATGATATGATACTATATGTGGAAAACCCTAAAGACTCCACTCCAAAACTGCTAGAACTTGTACAGGAATTCAGTAAAGTGTCAGGATATAAAATCAATGCACAGAAATCAGTTGCATTTCTCTACACCAACAACAAGACAGAAGAAAGAGAAATTAAGGAGTCAATCCCATTCACAATTGCACCCAAAACTATAAGATACCTAGGAATAAACCTAGCCAAAGAGACTAAGAATCTATACACAGAAAACTATAAAGTACTCATGAAAGAAATTGAGGAAGACACAAAGAAATGGAAAAATGTTCCATGCTCCTGGATTGGAAGAATAATATTGTGAAAATGTCTATGCTACCTAAAGCAATCTACACATTTAATGCAATTCCTATCAAAGTACCATCCATTTTTTTCAAAGAAATGGAACAAATAATCCTAAAATTTATCTGGAACCAGAAAAGACCTCGAATAGCCAAAGGAATATTGAAAAAGAAAGCCAAAGTTGGGGCATCACAATTCCAGACTTCAAGCTCTACTACAAAGCTGTCATCATCAAGACAGCATGGTACTGGCACAAAAACAGACACATAGATCAATGGAACAGAATAGAGAGCCCAGAAATAGACCCTCAACTCTGGTCAACTAATCTTCAACAAAGCAGGAAAGAATGTCCAATGGAAAAAAGACAGCCTCTTCAATAAATGGTGTTGGGAAAATTGGATAGCCACATGCAGAAAAATGAAATTGCATCACTTCCTTACACCACACACGAAAATAGACTCAAAATGGATGAAGGACCTCAATGTGAAAAAGGAATCCATCAGAATCCTTGAAGAGAACACAGGCAGCATCCTCTTCGACCTCAGCTGCAGCAACATCTTCCTAGGAACATCGCCAAAGGCAAGGGAAGCAAGGGCAAAAACGAACTATTGGGATTTTATCAAGATCAAAAGCTTTTGCACAGCAAAGGAAACAGTTAACAAAACCAAAAGACAACTGACAGAATGGGAGAAGATATTTGCAAACGACATATCAGATAAAGGGCTAGTGTCCAGAATCTATAAAGAACTTAGCAAACTCAACACCCAAAGAACGAATAATCCAATCAAGAAATGGGCAGAAGACATGAACAGACATTTCTGTAAAGAAGACATCCAGATGGCCAACAGACACATGAAAAAGTGCTCCATATCACTCGGCATCAGGGAAATACAAATCAAAACCACAATGAGATACCACCTCGCACCAGTCAGAATGGCTAAAATTAACAAGTCAGGAAATGACAGATGCTGGCGAGGATGCGGAGAAAGGGGAACCCTCCTACACTGTTGGTGGGAATGCAAGCTGGTGTAACCACTCTGGAAAACAGCATGGAGGTTCCTCAAAATGTTGAAAATAGAACTACCCTATAACCCAGCAATTGCACTGCTGGGTATTTACCCCAAGATACAAACGTAGTGATCCGAAGGGGCACATGCACCCGAATGTTTATAGCAGCAATGTCTACAATAGCCAAACTATGGAAAGAACCTAGATGTCCATCAACAGACGAATGGATAAAGAAGATGTGGTATATATACACAATGGAATATTATGCAGCCATCAAAAGAAATGAAATCTTGCCATTTGCGACGATGTGGATGGAACTAGAGGGTATCATGCTTAGGGAAATAAGTCAATCGGAGAAAGACAACTATCCTATGATCTCCCTGATATGAGGGAGAGGAGATGCAACATGGGGTTTAAGGGGGTAGGAGAAGTGTAAATGAAGCAAGATGGGATTGGGAGGGAGATAAACCATAAGTGACTCTTAATCTCACAAAACAAACTGAGGGTTGCTGGGGGGAGGGGGGTTGGGGGGGATGGGGTTGTTATGGACATTGGGGAGGGTATGTGCTATGATGAGTGTGGGGAAGTGTGTAAACCTGGCGATTCACAGACTTGTACCCCTGGGGAAAAAATATATATATGTTTATAAAAAATAAAATTAAAAAAAAAAGAAAAAAAAAAAAAGAAGATGTGGTATATATGCACAATGGAATACTATGCAGCCATCAAAAGAAATGAAATCTTGCCATTTGTGATGACGTGGATGGAACTAGAGGGTATTATGCTTAGCGAAATAAGTCAATCGGAGAAAGACAACTATCATATGATCTCCCTGATATGAGGAAGTGGAGATGCAATGTGGGGGGGGGGTTGGGGGTAGGAAAAGAAAAAATGAAAGAAGATG